>NC_134883.1:1124199-1166699 GCF_041734735.1 Babylonia areolata | reverse complement strand
CCTGCACTCAAGGAACCAACCCATATAGATACATCCTGCTGATCAGGTGTGTACAAAACAGGGTCTTTTTTATCTTCTCCATAAGTATAGAGATCTGTATTCTAAAGAGTGCACATAAGGTCAAAGCTCTGTCCAACTTGTGTATTCATAAAATTATAATTAGACAGCTTTGCTCTTTGTATCTACCTGTGTGTGTGTGGATGTAGTGTAGTGTATATCGATTTGTCTGAATACAGTGACGCCTGATCTGAACTGGGGGTTCTGGCTCATTCTTATCCCAATTAATGTGATCAAATCAGGGCCAAAAGCCATCCAGAACACACCTCCAGTCATAAACATACATCTCACACAGAGAAATCTGTTGTGACAAAAAGAGTAATACAACACACACACACACACACACACACACACACAGTGTCACACACACACACACACACACAGTGTGTATACAAAATACTGTATGTGTGTGTGTGTGTGTGTGTGTGTTTTGTTTTAATATTTTGTATACATATACACATACACATAATTTTTCCTTTATCTTAAAGCAATATTATATACACGCCTATCAGTAAAACCAAACAGATTTAAGTTGTCCAACAACACATATGTCACATAATGATCAATCAAACTAGCACAAAGGCTTTATATATATATATATATATATATATATATATATATATATTGTTGTACTTTACAAACACATGACCTACAAGTACATAACTATGATTCAGGGCAGACACTATAAAGCCAAACACTTTGTGTGAGAGATCAATACGAAGGCAGCTTTCCACACAAGGAATGATGAATATCTGTGCACTGAACCTAGAGCAGATCAAGATAACATCTCAGATATTTCCATTACACATACATCGTTGATTACTTATCAGCATGATGTGAACTCCACACGCTATGAGGATATATGCCAGCCTTGATGGACAATCAGACTTGTCTAGTATCTCACTGTGGCCAACATGAGGATATCTGCCAGCCTTGATGGACAATCAGACTTGTCTAGTATCTCACTGTGGCCAACATGAGGATATCTGCCAGCCTTGATGGACAATCAGACTTGTCTAGTATCTCACTGTGGCCAACATGAGGATATCTGCCAGCCTTGATGGACAATCAGACTTGTCTAGTATCTCACTGTGGCCAACATGAGGATATCTGCCAGCCTTGATGGACAATCACTTGTCTAGTATCTCACTGTGGCCAACATGAGGATATCTGCCAGCCTTGATGGACAATCAGACTTGTCTAGTATCTCACTGTGGCCAACATGAGGATATCTGCCAGCCTTGATGGACAATCAGACTTGTCTAGTATCTCACTGTGGCCAACATGAGGATATCTGCCAGCCTTGATGGACAATCACTTGTCTAGTATCTCACTGTGGCTAACACTCAGTCGTGTTACTTTTTTTCATCACAACAGATCTGAGGCCATTACTTGAGCTTGTACTCTTTTTTTTTTTATCCTTTATACTAAGTTGAAGATAGAAGATGGAGATGGTCTTGAAGATGGAGATGGTCTTGAAGATGGAAATGAAGATGGTCTTGAAGATGGAGATGGAGATGGTCTTGAAGATGGAGATGAAGATGGTCTTGAAGATGGAGATGGAGATGGTCTTGAAGATGGAGATGGTCTTGAAGATGGAGATGGTCTTGAAGAAGGAGATGGTCTTGAAGATGGAGATGAAGATGGTCTTGAAGAAGGAGATGGTCTTGAAGATGGAGATGAAGATGGTCTTGAAGATGGAGATGGTCTTGAAGAAGGAGATGGTCTTGAAGGTGATGGTCTTGAAGAAGGTGATCTTGAAGAAGGTGATGGTCTTGAAGATGGAAATGGTCTTGAAGATGGAGATGGAGATGGTCTTGAAGAAGGTGATGGTCTTGAAGATGGAAATGGTCTTGAAGATGGAGATGGAGATGGTCTTGAAGATGGAGATGGTCTTGAAGATGGAGATGGAGATGGTCTTGAAGATGGAGATGGTCTTGAAGATGGAGATGGAGATGGTCTTGAAGAAGGTGATGGTCTTGAAGATGGAGATGGTCTTGAAGAAGGAGATGGTCTTGAAGATGGAGATGGTCTTGAAGATGGAAACTGACCTTGGAAAGCAGTGGACTGACAGATCCCAGAGAGAAAAAAAAACAGGAAAAAGAAAGGTATTTTAAGAAAAGAAAACCGAAGTTCAAACATCTGAACATCAAACAGGGAATCCCAAATGGCTGTCAAGTTCCAGGCACAGCAGAAACCCCAAATGATAAGGTCCTGACCATGGGAAAGGCCTTTATCACTGGCAACAGTGCTGTCACAAGTCAGTACTGCTTCAACTCGTGCCCAGACCAAATAATGAACCAGTACACCACCAGTTTAAGCAAATTCATGCCAGTCTTCAAATGTTCAAAAAGCAAAAACAAAAAACCACCAAATATCTACACCCAAAAACAAAGCTCCTTGACAACACTGAGACAGTCTTTTTGCCTGATTGTCAAAATCATGGATGTGTCTACAAACAGGCCATCTTTCCTCTCCAAACACAACACCATCTTTTTTTCTTTTCTTTTCTTTTCTTTTTTTTCTTTCCACAAGCAGATACTACCAGATTATTACAAAATTGGCAGAAAAACAAGCAAGTGGGTTATGATCCCAAACATAACATGGTTTCAAAAAAACATGCAGTTGACCAGTAACAGAACTGGAATGGAATCAAAGGCAACAGTGCCTTTCACTTAATGACCCGTCCACAACCTTTCAGCTTTCAAAACAATTTCACCACAAAAAGTTGACTTTCTGACAAGCAGAGATTATTGCCTGACAATAAACTCCTGTCCCCCTGTCCCAGGTCTGAGTGCTGACAGCAGTCACATGATCAAAGACACGGACAGATCTTACCAGGTCCATCATGACCTCCCAACAGTTAACACACATGCTGATTTTTTTCACCTCCAAACAAAACAAATGGACAGATCCAAACATGTCTACACAGTTTCCCAATCGTGTGACTGTCTGCTGGACCACTCCCCGTTGAGGTTCACTTGCCGGATCTTCTCTGCTATCACCATACTGTCATCGTCATCAGCCACGGACTCTGGGGGCACGAAGATACACACCTGTGACACAGACAAGTTTCTGCCCCCACCCTGGATCATAGGGTCTCTCTCTGTGCCCTCCTCCTCCCCATTCTCCACACGCTGACTGGCGTGTTCCGAGCTGGAGTTGGAACCGCCACGATGGCGGTCAGGGGCCGAGGACGAGAAGCCGCTGTCTGTACGATGGGGATGACCTTGCCGCCCGTAAGGGGTCTCCATGCCCTTGCCCTGCAGGACTGCGCCGTTACAATCCCCGTCACCCAACATGCTGGCATGGCCATTCATGTACACCTCCCGGTACTGGCTCTCGTTGGTTTGAACTGTCCTCTGCAGCGTTTTGATGGTGTTGCTGATGTCCTGGCTGTCCTGTGTTTCTGACAGGCACGCGGTGAACATGCAGCGATGACAGTCACTGAGTCTTCTCAGCAGGGGAGCTGGGGGGGAGCTGATGGAGTGACAAGGCATGTTCCTGTAAACCACCAGCTTGCTCAACTCTGAGCCCAGATCTTCGGACCAGCATTCAGGAGAAATGAAGATGATGGAGGCTGCCTTCTGCTTCCGCCCCCTGCATGAAGCTAAACTCTGAATGTGGTTGATCATGGTGGTGAGAAAAGGGTTCTGCAATGTGGCCTCACTTCTGCTGCCCATGCCCTGGGCATACAGCAACTCATTCATCAACACAGGAGACAGGTAGACCAGGAAGGTGCCAGCCTGACCCAGCCACTGCTCAACATCCTGTTGATACCGCATGTCCTCACAGTCAACCCATTCCAGCATGACGTGTTTACACAGATAGTCCCTGTGTGCCTTCACCAGACGAGAGAAGGGCTCACTCTCCCTCACATACAGCTGAACAACTTCTGCAGAAAAGAAGGGGAAAAAATACACTCAGTATTGCCTACTTCTCTTCAACATCCATACATTTTGATCACTCTAACATCATGTTTAAAAGTAATGTACAGCTAAATCTTCTGAGGCTCTCTAGGCCAAAACTGTGTTGGGTTTATGCACTGGTCAGGCATCTGTTTCTCTTTTACTGTATTATTACCTTTGAAAAGCAAATGTGGTCAAGTTTATATGGATCAGTCTGCTTGCTTTGACGTCTCTTTGAAACTGAAAACATCTGGTATAGCTCACTATTCTACACCCTGTTGACAAACTGAAAACATCTGGTATAGCTCACTATTCTAAACCCTGTTGACAAACTGAAAACATCTGGTATAGCTCACTATTCTACGCCCTGTTGACAAACAATTTTTGAGACAAAGTTGCTAACAAAAAACCCCCAGCATAAAGTAATAATATAAAGTGTTAATCAAATCAGCAATGACACAAACAACACACTCAGACCTGCATTGGCACAAATGAACAAAGGTATGCACATGAAGCAGACTGTGGAAGTATGCCAATATACATAAAAGGGATGAAATACCTACAGGAAATGGTTTGAATTATGGCCCAAAACAAACAGATGAAATAGTACGTTTGGCATTGTAACAATTTTCCATCGGGTGTGTCTGGCTTTCCACAGAACCTTTTTCCTTTCTGCACACACCTCAGCCTGCAAGGAAAAGCATATCACAGAACAACATTTTCCCTCTGCTTGTTTTACACCTGTTTGCTGATCAAAGTGAAACGCAGTGTTTGGAACAAAATTAACTTAACCCATTCAGTGTCAGGGAATTCTGTTTAAAAAAAATTGAAAAATAAAAATTTAAGTACTCTCCCCTTGCCAGGAAATTTTAAGGATTCAGGAGTAATAAATGAAAAAGCAAATTCTGGTGCAAAAACTATACATGATACAAAAGCAAAGAAAATATTTTTTTATAAAAAAAAAAATGAATGTGGATTCTGAGTCTGAGCTTTTTTCACACTTATTTTGATTGTGAATAACTATTCAGGCATTTCAAAGTGATGCTAATAATGCACCGAAAAAGTATAAATTTCACCTCCATGGGAATGACATTCACAAAATAAAACAAACAAAATATAACTGGAATACCTGTAGAAGAAAAAAAAAAACAGTTATAATTATGTTTATGATAACAATCACAAAAAACCAAACAAAATACACCTGGGAATAGCATACTTATAGTCAGATCATACCTGCAGAAGAAAATAAAACAGGTTATTTGTCTATGATAACAATCGCAACACATATGAACTTGTAAGTGAATAACTGTCCCAATAATGACAAACAAGGGTTCAGTCATGATAAAAAGTTGCTGGCTGCAACTGCTCTGAAAAGAGGTCGGTCAACAAAACATGGCCACAAAAAGCATGAAAAAATACAATCACAAGATTCCCATCCAAAGTCTGTCAACCCCTGAGTTCAAAAGAGATCTAAATGAGTACACAATTTGAAAACAGATAAGGGGCAAGACAAACAAGGTTACACCCTCCCCCCTTCCTATCTACCTAACGTCCTCTCTAAGAGGGTGGACTACACCCCCACCCCCCCCCCTTCCTATCTACCTGACGTCCTCTCTAAGAGGGTGGACTACAACCCCCCACCCTCCCCCCTTCCTATCTACCTGACGTCCTCTCTAAGAGGGTGGACTACAACCCCCCACCCTCCCCCCTTCCTATCTACCTGACGTCCTCTCTAAGAGGGTGGACTACAACCCCCCCCCCCCCTCCCCCTCCTATCTACCTAACGTCCTCTCTAAGAGGGTGGACTACAACCCCCCACACTCCCCCCTTCCTATCTATCCGATGTCCTCTCTAAGAGGGTGAACTACAACCCCCCACCCCCCACCCTTCCTATCTACCTGACGTCCTCTCTAAGAGGGTGGACTACAACCCCCCACCCCCCACCCTTCCTATCTACCTGACGTCCTCTCTAAGAGGGTGGACTACAACCCCCCACCCTCCCCCCCCTTCCTATCTACCTGACGTCCTCTCTAAGAGGGTGGACTACAACCCCCCACCCTCCCCCCTTCCTATCTACCTGACGTCCTCTCTAAGAGGGTGGACTACAACCCCCCACCCTCCCCCCTTCCTACCTACCTGACGTCCTCTCTAAGAGGGTGGACTACAACCCCCCCCCCCCTCCTATCTACCTAACGTCCTCTCTAAGAGGGTGGACTACAACCCCCCACCCTCCCCCCTTCCTATCTACCCGACGTCCTCTCTAAGAGGGTGGACTACAACCCCCCACCCTCCCCCCTTCCTATCTACCCGACGTCCTCTCTAAGAGGGTGGACTACAACCCCCCACCCCCCACCCTCCCCCCTTCCTATCTACCTGACGTCCTCTCTAAGAGGGTGGACTACAACCCCCCACCCTCCCCCCTTCTTATCTACCTGACGTCCTCTCTAAGAGGGTGGACTACAACCCCCCACCCTCCCCCCCTTCCTATCTACCTGACGTCCTCTCTAAGAGGGTGGACTACAACCCCCCACCCCCCACCCTCCCCCCTTCCTATCTACCCGACGTCCTCTCTAAGAGGGTGGACTACAACCCCCCACCCTCCCCCCTTCCTATCTACCTGACGTCCTCTCTAAGAGGGTGGACTACAACCCCCCCCCCCCCTTCCTATCTACCTGACATCCTCTCTAAGAGGGTGGACTACAACCCCCCACCCTCCCCCCTTCCTATCTACCTGATGTCGTCTCTAAGAGGGTGGACTACAACCCCCCCCCCCCCCCCCCTCCTATCTACCTGACGTCCTCTCTAAGAGGGTGGACTACAACCCCCTACCCTCCCCCCTTCCTATCTACCTGACGTCCTCTCTAAGAGGGTGGACTACAACCCCCCACCCTCCCCCCTTCCTATCTACCTGACGTCGTCTCTAAGAGGGTGGACTACAACCCCCCACCCTCCCCCCTTCCTACCTACCTGACGTCGTCTCTAAGAGGGTGGACTACAACCCCCCACCCTCCCCCCTTCCTATCTACCTGACATCCTCTCTAAGAGGGTGGACTACAACCCCCCACCCTCCCCCCTTCCTATCTACCTGACGTCCTCTCTAAGAGGGTGGACTACAACCCCCCACCCTCCCCCCTTCCTATCTACCTGACGTCGTCTCTAAGAAGGTGGACTACAACCCCCCACCCTCCCCCCTTCCTATCTACCTGACGTCCTCTCTAAGAGGGTGGACTACAACCCCCCACCCTCCCCCCTTCCTATCTACCTAGCGTCCTCTCTAAGAGGGTGGACTACAACCCCCCACCCTCCCCCCTTCCTATCTACCTAGCGTCCTCTCTAAGAGGGTGGACTACAACCCCCCACCCTCCCCCCTTCCTATCTACCTGACGTCGTCTCTAAGAAGGTGGACTACAACCCCCCACCCTCCCCCCTTCCTATCTACCTGACGTCCTCTCTAAGAGGGTGGACTACAACCCCCCACCCTCCCCCCTTCCTATCTACCTAGCGTCCTCTCTAAGAGGGTGGACTACAACCCCCCACCCTCCCCCCTTCCTATCTACCTAGCGTCCTCTCTAAGAGGGTGGACTACAACCCCCCACCCAACCCACTTCTAATGCCCTGACAACAAAACACACTGACTACACAAATGAAAACTTCAATATACATATATATTATATATATTCAGTATATTGTTATAAAAAAAATTCACTAATATATCAAGACACCCGATACACTTCAAATAACTTTTTTAACAACCAAACAAAAAAACGAAGAAGAAGAAAACAGTCCGCACAATGTCTCAGTATTCTGAATCCTTTAACCAGCTGATGATCCATTGGGTTTTCAGTTCAGAAGTGAAGATGTTCACAAGGCACATGTCAAGCAAAAAATCTCAGGTCTGACACAGACTTCATCTACAAGAGAAGAACCTAGAATAATCTGGACTCAGAAGGCTCTTATGCACAACGCCCGTAGATCCACTGTGACTAGAACTCCATACAGCAAACAAACAAACAAAAAACGGCAGGCTATTTTGTTTAACTGACCAGCAATATCACCTACATCTCTCAGGAACTGGTGATTTTCTTGACACCATCAGCAGTAGCAAAACTGCACTTAGTTCTGCAATGATTTTCCAGACTGAAGACTACTTACCACTGCAAACTTCAAAGACTGTTGTCAATTTACATGTACTTGAAAATATAAATAAAGTTTGTTAGAGTATTCAACCACACACATCAGCCAAATTTAAAGAAACTGAAACCTTAGAAACATGCTTTTGCATATAAGGGTTGCATTAGCATGCACCCTTATAATTATTCAATGTCTAACAATGACGGAAATAATGAATGGCTGAGATCATTTAACTAGTAAATAGTTTGATGATCTCGTCTTCATTATTTAGGGCCAATTTTGTTTAATGACAAACCACAGAGGCAGGAAATAGCACAGTGGATAACTTACTGGTTGACAATCCAGCGTGTGGAAAACAGGATCTCAGGAACCAAATCTTCTGCAGATAACCTGGAACAATGAAGTCCATCTTGATGCTATCTTTCTACATCATCCCCCTTTTCCTAGATGCTCTTTCTCACACTTTATGCTTCTTGCTGATACAGGAGTCATTCTTAACGTCATGTAGTTCATTGCACGATATGACTCAAGTCAGCGAGTGTGTGAGAGAGTGTGCACATGAGTGTGAGTGTGAGAGCATGTGTTTGTGTGTGCGTGTGTATGTATGTATGTATGTATGTATGTATGTATGTGTGTGTGTGTGTGTGTGTGTGTGTGTGTGTGTGTCTGTGTCTGTGTGTCTGTGTTTGTAAAAGTATGTAAAAGTGTGTGTCAGTGTGTGTGTGCACCCTGGTGTGTGTGTCTATGGGAGTGGTAGTCATGTGTCTTTCCTGTCTTCCACTGTCTGTCTGGTATCAAACCGTATCCATTTCAACTTTTAAACACCATTCACTTACCAAACAAATAATAAAGACACATTGCTATTGACATAACAAAGCTCCCCTCTCCCTGAATAAAGCACACCCCACTCATCCCCTAATCAAGAACATGCCCTACCCCCAAACCCCACAGTTACAAACTGCCTCTTCAATCACCCCTCTACACCCCCACAGACATCCGCTCCCCTTTCAGCCACAGTCATGGGGTGGGCCCTGTGGTGACCCCGAGGAACTGACCTTTGCGCCACAGGAAGCAGAGCAGAAGGAGGCCCACCAACAGCAACAGGATCACCCCCACCAAGGCCCCCACCACGCCCAGCCCCACGCCACTCTCCCCCTCCACCGCTGGCTTCACCGGCTCTGTGTGGGTCAGCAAAACATGTTACACTTAGCGCATCACAACACAACGCAACACATAGGTATCCTGACACACTGGTATGTCACACACACACACACACACACACACACACACAAAACATCAGTTCATTGCTACATACATACACATGCTGCAAATCAGCCGGACACAACAAAGCACATCACACAACACACACACACATGCACCATATTAACACACACACACACACACACACATGCACCATATTAACACACACACATGCACCATATTAACACACACACACACACACACATGCACCATATTAACACACACACACACACACACACACACACACACGCACCATATTAACACACACACACACACACACACACACACCATATTAACACACACACATGCAATATCAATATTAGAACATCACAACACATGTGCAGCACACCAGAACACCACAACGCACTTTCAATACATTAGCACATCATAAAACGCATGCAAACCATAAGCACATAACAAAACACACATATACATGCAACACATGAGCATTGCATAATGCAAACGCCTGAACTTCCCATGCTACTGGCCTGGCTACAAGATCATTCTGCAATCACTCTTGCAAATGCCAGAGAAGTCTGAACATAAAGGTATCACTGATGTTGTGCACACGTGCATGTAGCTGGGAAGGTTTGTGAACATGTGCATGTAGCTGGGAAGGTTTGTGCACATGTGCATGTAGCTGGGAAGTTTAAGTACAGTCCACTGTAACAGCAACACAATGCTTCCTTTCACAACAAATTTCTAACAACAAGAGATAAGTCAACTCATTGCTTTCCCACATGTATCATTAGCCCACCCATATACTGTACAACTGTTTCATTTTTTTCTCAACACCCCTTTCTTTATCAGAAGTGCGGCCAAGCCGACTGCAAGGAGCCATATCATTGGTAAAAACATGTATACAAAACAAAAAAAACAGGCCAGAAACAAATAATGTGAAACCACAACAAACCTGAAATAAAAAGGAAAAGAAAATTAGGCATCATTACAAAACTGTATTTCACACCATCATGTGTAACCTTTGATGCTGAGCAACACAGATTCATTACAATAAGATTTTTTTTTTTTTTTTTTTTTTTTTAACAAATCAATATTGCTATCAGGCAATTTACACACACACACACACACACACACACACACACTGTATCACACAGACATCCCCATATCCTCCAAACTGTCAGGTCTTTGATTTATAGAAAAAATTAAATGAAGGGTAATTCATGTTACGTTTCTGAAACTATAACTCTGAAAAGAAATCTCCACTTCATTAGAAACCACTTTTTGATGACAACCCGAAAGTGAATCACACTTTAATTCAGACAACAGCTTAAATATATTTGCTATCTTCCATGTATGCTTCATACACAAAAGGCTAGGTGAACACATGAAAGAGAGTGAGAGAGGAAGAGACAGACAAAGACAGTGGGGAAAGTGAGACTAAAGGAGTGCGTACACACACAAGCATAATTATGTACTTGTAGGTGCATGCAAGTTCCAGGCGGAGGTGGAAGATGGGGGTGGGGTGAGGGGTGGGGAGTGAAAATTACTTGATATTTATGACTGTATTTCAAATATACTTGCACAAATATACACACCTGGGCTACAGAAACCAGACATTCACTAGCTCTAGCTCTCTCTTGTCTCTCTGTTTGTCTGACTGTCTGTCTCTCTTATTCACTCTCTCACACACACACACATGCACTGCATATCATAGTGTCTGTGCATGGTTGCCAAATCAAACAGATGGACTTAACTGAATACAGAAACAAACAGAAAACATAAAAATAAACACAGCACACATCACACCTTTTTTTTCTTTGTTAAATGCAGGTTCAATGTTGATGGAGAAAGGGTCTTAACTCTGTCACTACACTGACACCGCTCAAAACAGAGTGACATGTTAAGATGGGCACTGAATCCCCCCCACCACTTCCCCCCCCGTGCCTATGCCCACTGTATTCCACATTGCTGCTTACAGACCTTCTTTCCTGCTTGAACTTCAACAAGGTCCACTGAAATAACTTCCAGTTTTTATCAATGCGGGCTTTAAAATTTTGCATTAAAAATGACTGAAGCAAGCAAGCAACAACAAAAAATATATATAATAATAATAAAATAAAAAGATGAAAGTGAAGAAAAAGAAGCAAACATCCAACCTGGAGAGAGCTAGAGAGAGAGGGAGTTGGGGGGTGGGGGGTGGAGAAAGAAGAGTGAAAGAGAGCAGCAGACAGAATGAAATGCAGGAAACAGTGGTGGGGGGGGGGGGGGGGGAGTGGGGAGGAGGGGGGGGATACAGAAAGAAAATAACATGAAGAGAGAGTACAGAAGTGCTGCAATTCTATTAAAAAAAAAAAAAAAAAAAAATCTACAAGGAAAGTGATCCTCATCAACCACTTGAATGAGCTGACAGCCATTCAAGAGCCAGTCACACAAGGGAGGTAACACACTTGACTGCTTCCTCCTCACCATGGGTAATTCACTTTTTTTTTCTTTCTTTTTTTAATCCCCCCCCCCTTTTAAACGTTTCCCCCAACTCCTTTACTGCCTATAATAAAAAAAAAAATAAAAAAAAAGCAAACAAACGTTCACACATACATTAACATGCACACACTTTTTCCTTAATAATAAATACTACTACTACAAATAATAACAAAACTGAACACTTATTCAATGCTTTTACTCAAACAAAGCTCTGAAACTTTTCTTCCTGAGTACATATTTTATGCCAGACTCTTTGAACTGTAGATGATGAAATAACAGAATAAATCCACACACTCTCACAGCAAACAGACTAACACTGCACTGCAATTCTCGGTTAACGTTTAGTGCAGCACACTGAGTAGAATAAATCCACACTCTCACAGCAGACTAACATTGTCCAGCAATACCCTGGATAACCTTCAGCACAGCACACTGAATAGAATAAATGGGTCCATACACTCATAGCAAACAGACTAACATTGTACTGCAATATATATATACAAAAACATGAAGCATAGCACACCAGTTCCACCATCACCAGTAAAAGGTGTCTGATATGCACATGTCAGCGTCTTAGTGAGTTGTGGGAGGTCTGTTGACTAGGTTTGCTTATTGGTGCCGATTAAAATAGTGCATGTGTTCTGTGGACAACAATATGGACTCCCAGTATGCACCAACTGCTGAAAACTTTGAGAGAGAAAGACAGAGAGAGACTGACAGACAGAGGTGGAGAGAGAGAGAGAGAGAGAGAGAGAGAGAGACTGAATGGGGTGTGTGTGCATGGGAATGTATGACTGATCCAGTGACATAATGATCCAGTGACATAAAAGTACACTCCTATGCTTCCTGCAGCATTTAGTCAGGCAGATATGCACACAAATAAATACAACATTATTTCAATAAACATTTTCGCAAATGATTCAGGCAATGAATTTCTAGTCACAGTTTACATCACCATCTTTTCTTACAATTTTCATTTGCACACCTAGTTCATGGTTCAGATGATTTTACTTGTAGTCTATGTACCCTTTGCTTGTACATAGTCTGCACACTGTGCTCAACTTTGAGTAAAATTGAATGTGTACTGCACAGAGCAGCAGTTGTCATCAAATACCCAAACCTGAATTCAATCACACATGTTACGAAGCTTTTGGTGGTGACACATTCATACATCTTGGCAAAGAAGACTACCAGTGCAATGAATGAAAAACAGGCAAGTGTGTAATTTGCTTCTGTAATAAAACTAAGAAACAGAGGAAAAATTGCAAACATTTTTTTTCAATGAAAATGAGAAATTAAAAACATAATAAAAACACTTATTCAAATTTTTTTTTTTTTAAATCTACAAAAACAGAAAAGGTACACACTTCATTCCAAAGAAGTACCATCTAGAAAAGAAGTAAAGATACAATATAATGTAAAAAAATATGTATTTCAAAGAATGTAGAAAAGCATAAACTACAAACATACCAATATAATAAGAAGAGTAAAATCTACAAGAAGACAAAGTATTTCTAAATAAAAATTCTTCAAGTATATACAGTATCACCCATAAACATGCAAAATAATGTTTATAAAAAAAAAAAAGATAAACAGGTATCACACATCTATATTGAAAGAAGAAGAAATTGGCATAGCTGTACTGACTTGGCCAAGAACACAAGAAAGATGGACTGAAACCACTTTAAAGATCAGTCTTAATATGCCACAGCTACCTGTGTGTGTCAAATACACACTTTCCTCATTTGCTGCTTTCTTCGATACCCCTTTCCTTCTGTCCCTCCTCCCCCCCCCCCCCCCTCCCAACCCCACAATACAATTCACATCTTTAACCCATTCACTATGGAGAAACACCGTTACCCATCTCAGACACTGTTCTCACCCCACAATACAATTCACATCTTTAACCCATTCACTATGGAGAAACACCCTTACCCATCACAGACACTGTTCTCACCCCGCAATACAATTCACATCTTTAACCCATTCACTATGGAGAAACACCCTTACCCATCACAGACATTGTTCTCACCCCGCAATACAATTCACATCTTTAACCCATTCACTATGGAGAAACACCGTTACCCATCTCAGACACTGTTCTCACCCCACAATACAATTCACATCTTTAACCCATTCACTATGGAGAAACACCCTTACCCATCACAGACACTGTTCTCACCCCACAATACAATTCACATCTTTAACCCATTCACTATGGAGAAACACCCTTACCCATCACAGACATTGTTCTCACCCCGCAATACAATTCACATCTTTAACCCATTCACTATTGAGAAACACCGTTACCCATCTCAGACACTGTTCTCACCCCACAATACAATTCACATCTTTAACCCACTCACTATGGAGAAACACCCTTACCCATCACAGACACTGTTCTCACCCCACAATACAATTCACATCTTTAACCCACTCACTATGGAGAAACACCCTTACCCATCACAGACACTGTTCTCACCCCACAATACAATTCACATCTTTAACCCATTCACTATGGAGAAACACCCTTACACATCACAGACACTGTTCTCACCCCGCAATACAATTCACATCTTTAACCCATTCACTATGGAGAAACACCATTACCCATCTCACACATTGTTCTCACCCCACAATACAATTCACATCTTTAACCCATTCACTATGGAGAAACACCCTTACCCATCACAGACACTGTTCTCACCCCACAATACAATTCACATCTTTAACCCACTCACTATGGAGAAACACCATTACCCATCTCACACATTGTTCTCACCCCACAATACAATTCACATCTTTAACCCATTCACTATGGAGAAACACCATTACCCATCACAGACACTGTTCTCACCCCACAATACAATTCACATCTTTAACCCATTCACTATGGAGAAACACCCTTACCCATCTCACACATTGTTCTCACCCCAATTTTTCTCCTCCCTCTCTTCCATAATCACACAACACTGCTGACCATCTTTCTTGTGTTCTCCCCTTCCTGCCGGGTGAAAAGAGACAGAGACAGACACACACACTGCAAACTGGGGTTCTCTTCTACATGGGTGAAACCACTTACGATGGGTGGTGGGTCTCTGTGTCGTGGTAGTAGTGGTGGTAGTTGGGTCTGCAGACAAGGAGTTGCATGCTATCTAACTTGAACCGTAACTTTACTAACCATTCTTATTGTGTCAAACCCTTGCTTTCACCTTTGCTCCTAGGAATGAATGACCTTCTGAGCCTCAGACTTGTATCTAAAAGCAAGCCTCTTAAGAAACTGACATGACAGGGAATCCATTGACCTTGCATGTTCGTCCTTTTGCAGCAGGTTACAAAACATATATAGAATGTCATAGGTAAAGCCGATGCTTTTCAAATAGAATATACAGTTGCAAAAAAAGACAGATTCTCATTTTGGTTGCTGGTATGTAGCCCAGTCCATCAAGCAGGACCATGTGAGGGTAAGAGAGATAGACCAAGAGAGAGGGGCTTTTGTTTGAACATAAGAAAGGGAGAGGGGGGAGAAGGAAATACAGTAGAGTGGAAGTACAGAGCAAACACAGCAATACTTCACATTCACCACACATGCACAATTAATACTCAAAACATATACACGCGCACACACATCAAAACATATACATACACATATTTTCTTTTTTCTCTCCAAAACATACACATTACCCATAAATATGTTGTAACACAGCATGCATAAAAACATATTAGCACACACACAAATACAAGCACATAGACGCATGCTCATTCACCCCACCCCACCCCCACCCCCACATACATAGCAGCAGTCATTCACTTCTTATCAAAAGAACACAGAACAGAGAACAATAATCTTACTGTATATGTCATTATGTGTTATGCACAGGCAAAGGAACGGGGTTGTGTTTTTCACAATGAGTCTGATTTTCAAAACTTATAACAAACATTTTACTGTCGTAATCACCAATATGCCTCAGATACAGAATCAAATGGAACCCATTAAAAAGCAACTGACTTAACTCTCTCCATACGAACAGCGAAAGAGACGACGTTTACCGTGTTTCACCCCAATTATCATCATCAAAATATTGCAAGCGGAAGGCTCTTATACTGAAGACGTGAATGTTGACAAAGAATACCACAATTCTGACGACGGAAGCTAAAGGTTGGGTCATTCAGACACCCACTGGACATCCGAGGGGTTTGTGTAGAGGAGAAGAGAGGACTGGCCGTACTGAGTGAGTTAAGCAATAGCCAGTGACAGGCAGGATCAGATCAGGTCAATCCATTTTCTTTGAAAATGTCAAACTTGTAACCACTTATAACCACAATGCTTTCAAGCATAAAAATTTTGATTCCACATGAAACAAATGAAAATGAAAGAAGCGTCTTTTAATTAAAAAAAAAATAAATAAATAAATAAATTAAAAAAAACAAACAACAACACCACTTTAGGCTCCCATAAGCACAAAGACATTTTGAAAGACACTGCTTTAACAGGGAAATGAACAAAGAAAACCACAGACTGATAACACAATGACCAGAGACTCAGCACAAAACCAGCAAGTCACAGGGGGGCAGCATGTTTAGGGTAAAGAGGGAGGCAGTGAAAGGGAAAGTGACCAGATCTTGTCCCACCTTCTGGCCAGCAGGGGAAGAACACGGGATCCGTCTTGTGCAGCCACACATCAAGTTCCTCATTGTTGCTGCTGAAAGGCTTCACCTGTTTCCACACACACACACAACAATCAAACAATGCAGCAATAAATTCACCTGCTCTGAAACAACAAAATTTACCAGTTTGGACACTCCTCCCTACCTCCCTAAATCAACCAACAAGTTTACAAACTTTGACACCGCTCCCCAAATCAGCCAATAAATTTACTATTTTTGCACCCCTCCCCAATCAAGCAAAAATTCTTTTCTTTGTTTTTCTTTTTTTATGGGCTTTTTTTTTTTTTAACATTTTTTTTAATTCCATTTTGATAGGTTGACATTTTACAACAACAACAGCATCTTAATGGACATTTATAAAGAAGAAAAAACAAAGAACAAAAAAAACAAAACAAAAAACAAACAACAACAAACACCATAAATACTCTGATAGAAACAGCCAAGCAGCTGGATAATACACTGGTTGGTTATCATCATGGAGTATTATCATTATTTCTTAAGATCTTACACAAGCTGTCAACGAATACAAACTGTCAAGTATGTTAGAACACGTTCACAGCAAGTGAACACCTCAATCATTTCTTATGAATATCAATAAAAAGAAAATAAATATGGGTGGTTAATTTTCGTTAATCATGAACAGGTTACTAATCATTTGTGATCAATAATTTGTAAGGCAGCCATCTGGCAGAGAAAATGGTATGGTTAAAGTTAATATATGCAAAAATTCACCAGTTTTGACACTTCTCCCCAAATCAACTAATTTTGATTTATCTCACCATATCAATTAATTTTGATTTATCTCACCATATCAACCAACACATTTACCAACATAAAGAGGCATGTCAACAAGTTCACCTACTTTGAACCATCACCAACGCCAAATGAATTAAATCAACCAGCAAATCTACCAACTTTCATCCCCCTGAAGTCAACTGACAAACTGGTGACTTTCACATAAGTTATTCATCAAACCAGTAAACCACTGCTTGGTGAAGTAACCAACCAACTAGTAACCAACCAAGCAATCTATTAGTTGATCTTCAATCAATAAACTCTAACTACTAAGGGCTGATCAGTCAGTCAATGTTAAAATCTAGGGAAAAAAAGGGAGGAAAAGAAATATACAAGGGAGCTATATGTGAGCTGCATACACCTGTAGCTTTTTCAGCAAGCAAAATCCCTTATCCAGATCTGATTATCTCCCCTGCATAGACGGAAAGGAGAACGCCACTTACTAAAACCAACTGATCTACAAAATGAACACAAAGAACTAAAACTACTACAACAAATGTAGCCATGCTAACTACATGGAAGATGAGATGAAACCAACAAATAGTCAAGTCGTGTTCCACCGCTGATGTGCATGTTTTTCTTTTTGAGAGAGAGAGAAAGAGAGGGAGGGGGGGAGCGGGGAGGACACAGCTGAGTTCAGTTGATCAAGGAGGCATTACTGCATCAGGACAAATCCATATACACTACCCCACACCTGCTAGACAGATGCCTGACCAGCAGCATGGCCCAACGCGCTTAGTCAGGCCTTGAGTGCTTGCATATAATTTTATCTGTGTAGCTATCAGAGTGGATTTCCTCATGTGTAGCTATCAGAGTGGATTTCCTCATATATTGTGTAGCTATCAGAGTGGATTTCCTCATATATATCTGTGTAGCTATCAGAGTGGATTTCCTCATGTGTAGCTATCAGAGTGGATTTCCTCATGTGTAGCTATCAGAGTGGATTTCCTCATGTGTAGCTATCAGAGTGGATTTCCTCATATATCTGTAGCTATCAGAGTGGATTTCCTCATATATTGTGTAGCTATCAGAGTGGATTTCCTCATGTGTAGCTATCAGAGTGGATTTCCTCATATATATCTGTGTAGCTATCAGAGTGGATTTCCTCATGTGTAGCTATCAGAGTGGATTTCCTCATGTGTAGCTATCAGAGTGGATTTCCTCATATATTTGTAGCTATCAGAGTGGATTTCCTCATATATATCTGTGTAGCTATCAGAGTGGATTTCCTCATATATATCTGTGTAGCTATCAGAGTGGATTTCCTCATATATATCTGTAGCTATCAGAGTGGATTTCCTCATATATATCTGTGTAGCTATCAGAGTGGATTTCCTCATATATATCTGTGTAGCTATCAGAGTGGATTTCCTCATATATATCTGTGTAGCTATCAGAGTGGATTTCCTCATATATATCTGTGTAGCTATCAGAGTGGATTTCCTCATATATCTGTAGCTATCAGAGTGGATTTCCTCCAATGAATTTTGCCACAGCACAACACTCTTGTTGCCATGAGTTCTTTTTCAGTGTGCCAAGTGCATGCTGCACAAGGGACTCAGTTAATCATCTCATCCGAATGACTAGACGCTCAGTTTCATTTTCCAGTCAGACTTGAGAGAAAGGGCGAGAGCAGGATTCAAACCCCGACCTTCACCGACTCTGTTTTGGCAGATAGGTGTCTTAACCATACTGCCACCTTCCTCCACAGAGAGAGAGAGAGAGACAGAGACAGAGGGGGGTGAGAGAGAGAAAAAGAGAAAAAGACAAATAAAGAAAAAGCAAGAGAGACAGAGACAAGGAGAGAGAATCAGCAAAGCCAAATCAATTCTCTCCCGGATCCTTTCACACCAGCTTGTTCCATGTCACCACCCCCACCCCCCTCTGCGTTCACCTGGTGTTGCCCAGACCAATCATTTCCAGGCAGCACCAGATGTTGCACCATCAACAGAACTCACCCCTATCCCCATGTTGATCATCTAGTTGGAATGTGATGCAGCAGGCATCATGCTCATTAACAAACAGCTTGTGTGTCTGTGTGTGTGTGTGTGTGTGTGTGTGTGTGTGTGTGTGTATCAAGGGCTCAGCATGCGAAGATGGGGTTCACTTTTCTTCCTTCTACCTCGTTTTACCTTCCCCTTTCACACTTGGGTATAGTACATGTGAAATACTAAAGTAAAGTATGCATGTATCAATGTCAATATTTCATGTCAAGGATGCATGTATTATCACAAACATTTAATGCCAAGGATCCATGGATTAATACTGACATTTCATTTGCCAGTGATCAGTATATTAATACTGACAGTTCATGCAAAGGATGCGTGTATTAATACCAACATCTCACGCCAAGGCCTGTAGTGTTAATACAAACAGTTCATCAACATCACCTCATCAGAAAATAAGCAGGAAAGCATGTTACTCACATAAATGTAGTATGACTGGTTGCATGCCAGGCCTTCCACACGATAGCGCAGTGTGTTGCTTGGGCTCTGCAAAACACCACAACCACTTTTATATAATAAAGCATGCATGTAAAGACAGGTAATACATGTCCACACATTTACTCACATTCTCAAGTGCAAGCAGATACCTGGAGTATATATGAATGAAATACCGACAGTCATACAGTACAGAGATGTTGACCAAGTTAAAGATTTTACAGACACAGGTACTTGTTCAAAATAGCATCTCTGCACAGGCCCACATCACAACACACACCATGTGCAGGCAACCTCCTTCCCCTTATTCCATGAAGGGCATAATGCTGTTGTTAATACTGTTGATGAACAGGTCAACAATGCAAATATTCACAAGTATCCACACATATATATTCCATGCAATCAAAAGGCCAGTTTGCATGCATGCAAACACATACATGGCAAACATACTTTCACAGGAACAAACTCACAGCGTCAACACACACACACACACACTAAAACACATACACTCATTTCAACAAACCATTCCACTTCCACTTGTTAACAAACTGATACAACAAATCATTGTAGTTGTGTCCATCTATGGCCATCAGAACAGCAGAGGAGGCAACTGCTGTCCCAACTATCTGGGCTACAATTTGATTATAGTAGAGAGTGTATTTCCCAAGTTACATCCCCACTCTCTCTGCCATGAGGGTTTTAGGACAGTCAACCTTGTGACAACAAATTAATAAAACTTCAAATCAACATATAAGACTACCCTACCACCTTCCCACCAACAGGTACAAAAAGGAGAAAAGACCTCCGCCCAGTGCTGACTGACCTCCATGAGGAACACCTTGCCCAGACAGGGGATGCTGCTGGCCCTGCTGACGCACAGCTTCAGGTAGGCGATGTCTGGTTTCAGGGGCTTCACCGTCACCACCAGGGACCGGTTGTCCAGGTCCGGCACCGCCTGGATGCTGGGCTCCCACCGCATGCTGGGCTGCTTCAGCCTCACCTCCTCTGTATCGGCAGCACACCACACCACCATGACAGTACACCACACCACACCACCATGACAATACAGCACACCACACCCACCATGACAGTACACCACACCACACCACCATGACAATACAGCACACCACACCCACCATGACAACACAACACACCCACCATGACAATACAGCACACCACACCACCATGACAATACACCACACCCACCATGACAATACAGCACACCACACCCACCATGACAATACTGGACACCACACCCACCATGACAATACACCACACCACACCCACCATGACAATACAGCACACCACACCCACCATGACAATACTG
Organism: Babylonia areolata; assembly: GCF_041734735.1. Classification (NCBI taxonomy): domain Eukaryota; kingdom Metazoa; phylum Mollusca; class Gastropoda; order Neogastropoda; family Buccinidae; genus Babylonia; species Babylonia areolata. The sequence goes on along the minus strand of NC_134883.1, from coordinate 1,145,670 downwards.
GACACCACACCCACCATGACAATACACCACACCACACCCACCATGACAATACACCACACCACACCCACCATGACAATACTGGACACCACACCCACCATGACAATACACCACACCACACCCACCATGACAATACACCACACCACACCACACCCACCATGACAATACTGGACACAACACCCACCATGACAATACACCACACCACACCCACCATGACAATACACCACACCACACCCACCATGACAATACACCACACCACACCACCATGACAATACACCACACCACACCCACCATGACAATACACCACACCACACCCACCATGACAATACAGCACACCACACCCACCATGACAATACACCACACCACACCCACCATGACAATACAGCACACCACACCCACCATGACAATACTGGACACCACACCCACCATGACAATACACCACACCACACCCACCATGACAATACAGCACACCACACCCACCATGACAATACACCACACCACACCCACCATGACAATACAGCACACCACACCCACCATGACAATACACCACACAACACCCACCATGACAATACACCACACCACACCCACCATGACAATACTGGACACAACACCCACCATGACAATACACCACACCACACCCACCATGACAATACAGCACACCACACCACACCCACCATGACAATACACCACACCACACCCACCATGACAATACTGGACACAACACCCACCATGACAATACACCACACCACACCCACCATGACAATACAGCACACCACACCACACCCACCATGACAATACAGCACACCACACCCACCATGACAATACAGCACACCACACCCACCATGACAATACAGCACACCACACCACCATGACAATACACCACACCACACCCACCATGACAATACAGCACACCCACCATGACAATACAGCACACCACACCCACCATGACAATACAGCACACCACACCACCATGACAATACAGCACACCACACCCACCATGACAGTACAGCACACCACACCCACCATGACAATACACCACACCACACCCACCATGACAATACAGCACACCACACCCACCATGACAATACAGCACACCACACCACACCACACCACACCCACCATGACAATACAGCACACCCACCATGACAGTACACCACACCACACCCACCATGACAATACACCACACCACACCACCATGACAATACAGCACACCACACCCACCATGACAATACACCACACCACACCCACCATGACAATACAGCACACCACACCACACCCACCATGACAATACAGCACACCACACCCACCATGACAATACACCACACCACACCCACCATGACAATACAGCACACCACACCACACCACCATGACAATACACCACACCACACCCACCATGACAATACAGCACACCCACCATGACAATACAGCACACCACACCACCATGACAATACACCACACCACACCCACCATGACAATACAGCACACCACACCCACCATGACAATACAGCACACCCACCATGACAATACACCACACCACACCACACCCACCATGACAATACAGCACACCACACCACACCACACCACACCCACCATGACAATACAGCACACCCACCATGACAGTACACCACACCACACCCACCATGACAATACAGCACACCACACCCACCATGACAATACACCACGCCACACCACCATGACAATACAGCACACCACACCCACCATGACAGTACAGCACACCACACCACAATGACAATACACCACACCACACCACCATGACAATACAGCACACCACACCCACCATGACAGTACAGCACACCCACCATGACAGTACAGCACACCCACCATGACAATACAGCACACCACACCCACCATGACAGTACAGCACACCCACCATGACAGTACAGCACACCCACCATGACAATACACCACACCACACCACACCACCATGACAATACAGCACACCACACCACACCCACCATGACAATACACCACACCACACCCACCATGACAATACACCACACCACACCCACCATGACAGTACACCACACCACACCCACCATGACAATACAGCACACCACACCCACCATGACAATACAGCACACCACACCCACCATGACAATACACCACACCACACCACACCCACCATGACAATACAGCACACCACACCACACCCACCATGACAATACAGCACACCACACCACACCACACCCACCATGACAATACAGCACACCACACCACACCCACCATGACAATACAGCACACCACACCACACCACACCCACCATGACAATACAGCACACCACACCACACCCACCATGACAATACAGCACACCACACCACACCACACCCACCATGACAATATTGGACACCACACCACACCACCATGACAATACAGCACACCACACCCACCATGACAATACACCACACCACACCCACCATGACAATACAGCACACCACACCACACCACACCCACCATGACAATACAGCACACCACACCACACCACACCCACCATGACAATACAGCACACCACACCACACCCACCATGACAATACAGCACACCACACCACACCACACCCACCATGACAATACAGCACACCACACCACACCACACCCACCATGACAGTACAGCACACCACACCCAACATGACAATACAGCACACCACACCACACCACACCCACCATGACAATACAGCACACCACACCCACCATGACAACACACCACACCACACCCAACATGACAATACAGCACACCACACCACACCACACCCACCATGACAGTACAGCACACCACACCCACCATGACAACACACCACACCACACCCACCATGACAGTACAGCACACCACACCCACCATGACAATACAGCACACCACACCCACCATGACAATACAGCACACCACACCACACCACACCCACCATGACAATACAGCACACCACACCACACCACACCCACCATGACAGTACAGCACACTACACCCACCATGACAATACAGCACACCCACCATGACAATACAGCACACCACACCACACCCACCATGACAATACAGCACACCACACCACACCCACCATGACAATACAGCACACCACACCCAACATGACAGTACAGCACACTACACCCACCATGACAATACACCACACCACACCCACCATGACAGTACAGCACACCACACCACCATGACAGTACAGCACACCACACCACACCACCATGACAGTACACCACACCACACCACACCACCATGACAATACAGCACACCACACCACCATGACAATACAGCACACCACACCACCATGACAATACACCACACCACACCACCATGACAGTACAACACACCACACCACACCACCATGACAGTACAGCACACCACACCCACCATGACAATACACCACACCACACCACCATGACAGTACAACACACCACACCACACCACCATGACAGTACAGCACACCACACCACACCACCATGACAATACAGCACACCACACCACCATGACAATACAGCACACCACACCCACCATGACAATACACCACACCACACCACCATGACAATACAGCACACCACACCCACCATGACAATACACCACACCACACCACCATGACAATACACCACACCACACCCACCATGACAATACTGGACACCACACCCACCATGACAATACAGCACACCACACCCACCATGACAATACACCACACCACACCCACCATGACAATACAGCACACCCACCATGACAATACACCACACCACACCCACCATGACAATACAGCACACCACACCACCATGACAATACACCACACCACACCCACCATGACAATACAGCACACCACACCACACCCACCATGACAATACAGCACACCACACCACCATGACAATACACCACACCACACCCACCATGACAATACAGCACACCACACCACCATGACAATACAGCACACCACACCACACCCACCATGACAATACACCACACCACACCCACCATGACAATACAGCACACAACACCCACCATGACAATACAGCACACCACACCACCATGACAATACACCACACCACACCCACCATGACAATACAGCACACCACACCACCATGACAATACACCACACCACACCCACCATAACAATACAGCACACCACACCCACCATGACAATACTGGACACCACACCCACCATGACAACACACCACACCACACCCACCATGACAATACTGGACAGCACACCACACCCACCATGACAATACTGGACAGCACACCACACCCACCATGACAATACTGGACACCACACCCACCATGACAATACAGCACACCCACCATGACAATACAGCACACCCACCATGACAATACACCACACCACACCCACCATGACAATACTGGACAGCACACCACACCCACCATGACAATACTGGACAGCACACCACACCCACCATGACAATACTGGACAGCACACCACACCCACCATGACAATACTGGACAGCACACCACACCCACCATGACAATACAGCACACCACACCCACCATGACAATACACCACACCACACCCACCATGACAATACACCACACCACACCCACCATGACAATACTGGACACCACACCCACCATGACAATACACCACACCACACCCACCATGACAATACTGGACACCACACCCACCATGACAATACAGCACACCACACCCACCATGACAATACAGCACACCACACCCACCATGACAATACTGGACAGCACACCACACCCACCATGACAATACTGGACAGCACACCACACCCACCATGACAATACAGCACACCACACCCACCATGACAATACACCACACCACACCCACCATGACAATACACCACACCACACCCACCATGACAATACAGCACACCCACCATGACAATACTGGACAGCACACCACACCCACCATGACAATACACCACACCACACCCACCATGACAAAACAGCACACCACACCACCATGACAATACTGGACAGCACACCACACCCACCATGACAAAACAGCACACCACACCACCATGACAATACTGGACACCACACCACACCCACCATGACAAAACAGCACACCACACCCACCATGACAATACTGGACAGCACACCACACCCACCATGACAACACTGGATAGCACACCACACCCACCATGACAATATTGGACACCACACCACACCCACCATGACAATACAGCACACCACACCCACCATGACAATACTGGACAGCACACCACACACACCATGACAATACAGCACACCACACCCACCATGACAGTACACCACACCACACCCACCATGACAATACAGCACACCACACACACCATGACAATACTGGACACCACACCCACCATGACAATACACCACACCACACCCACCATGACAATACAGCACACCTCACCCACCATGACAATACAGCACACCACACCCACCATGACAATACTGGACACCACACCCACCATGACAATACACCACACCACACCCACCATGACAATACACCACACCACACCCACCATGACAATACTGGACAGCACACCACACCCACGATGACAATACACCACACCACACCCACCACAACAATACAGCACACCACACCACCATGACAATACACCACACCCACCATGACAATACAGCACACCACACCACCATGACAATACACCACACCCACCATGACAATACAGCACACCACACCCACCATGACAATACACCACACCCACCATGACAATACAGCACACCACACCCACCATGACAATACAGCACACCACACCCACCATGACAATACAGCACACCACACCCACCATGACAATACACCACACCCACCATGACAATACAGCACACCACACCCACCATGACAATACAGCACACCACACCCACCATGACAATACAGCACACCACACCACCATGACAATACACCACACCACACCCACCATGACAATACACCACACCACACCCACCATGACAATACACCACACCACACCCACCATGACAATACAGCACACCCACCATGACAATACACCACACCACACCCACCATGACAATACACCACACCACACCCACCATGACAGTACAACACACCACACCACACCACCATGACAGTACAGCACACCACACCACACCACCATGACAATACAGCACACCACACCACCATGACAATACAGCACACCACACCCACCATGACAATACACCACACCACACCACCATGACAATACAGCACACCACACCCACCATGACAATACACCACACCACACCACCATGACAATACACCACACCACACCCACCATGACAATACTGGACACCACACCCACCATGACAATACAGCACACCACACCCACCATGACAATACTGGACACCACACCCACCATGACAATACACCACACCACACCACCATGACAATACAGCACACCCACCATGACAATACACCACACCACACCCACCATGACAATACAGCACACCACACCACCATGACAATACACCACACCACACCCACCATGACAATACAGCACACCACACCACACCCACCATGACAATACAGCACACCACACCACCATGACAATACACCACACCACACCCACCATGACAATACAGCACACCACACCACCATGACAATACAGCACACCACACCACACCCACCATGACAATACACCACACCACACCCACCATGACAATACAGCACACAACACCCACCATGACAATACACCACACCACACCCACCATGACAATACAGCACACCACACCACACCCACCATGACAATACAGCACACCACACCACCATGACAATACACCACACCACACCCACCATGACAATACAGCACACCACACCACCATGACAATACAGCACACCACACCACCATGACAATACACCACACCACACCCACCATGACAATACAGCACACCACACCACCATGACAATACACCACACCACACCCACCATAACAATACAGCACACCACACCCACCATGACAATACTGGACACCACACCCACCATGACAACACACCACACCACACCCACCATGACAATACTGGACAGCACACCACACCCACCATGACAATACTGGACAGCACACCACACCCACCATGACAATACTGGACACCACACCCACCATGACAATACAGCACACCCACCATGACAATACAGCACACCCACCATGACAATACAGCACACCCCACCCACCATGACAATACTGGACAGCACACCACACCCACCATGACAATACTGGACAGCACACCACACCCACCATGACAATACTGGACAGCACACCACACCCACCATGACAATACTGGACAGCACACCACACCCACCATGACAATACTGGACAGCACACCACACCCACCATGACAATACAGCACACCACACCCACCATGACAATACACCACACCACACCCACCATGACAATACACCACACCACACCCACCATGACAAGCACACCACACCCACCATGACAATACTGGACAGCACACCACACCCACCATGACAATACTGGACAGCACACCACACCCACCATGACAATACAGCACACCACACCCACCATGACAATACACCACACCACACCCACCATGACAATACACCACACCACACCCACCATGACAATACTGGACACCACACCCACCATGACAATACAGCACACCACACCCACCATGACAATACACCACACCACACCCACCATGACAATACAGCACACCCACCATGACAATACTGGACAGCACACCACACCCACCATGACAATACACCACACCACACCCACCATGACAAAACAGCACACCACACCACCATGACAATACTGGACAGCACACCACACCCACCATGACAAAACAGCACACCACACCACCATGACAATACTGGACACCACACCACACCCACCATGACAAAACAGCACACCACACCCACCATGACAATACTGGACAGCACACCACACCCACCATGACAACACTGGACAGCACACCACACCCACCATGACAATATTGGACACCACACCACACCCACCATGACAATACTGCACACCACACCCACCATGACAATACTGGACAGCACACCACCATGACAATACAGCACACCACACCCACCATGACAGTACACCACACCACACCCACCATGACAATACAGCACACCACACACACCATGACAATACTGGACACCACACCCACCATGACAATACAGCACACCACACCCACCATGACAATACAGCACACCTCACCCACCATGACAATACAGCACACCCACCATGACAATACTGGACACCACACCCACCATGACAATACAGCACACCACACCCACCATGACAATACAGCACACCACACCCACCATGACAATACACCACACCACACCCACCATGACAATACTGGACAGCACACCACACCCACGATGACAATACACCACACCACACCCACCACGACAATACAGCACTCCACACCCACCATGACAATACACCACACCCACCATGACAATACAGCACACCACACCACCATGACAATACAGCACACCACACCCACCATGACAATACAGCACACCACACCCACCATGACAATACACCACACCCACCATGACAATACAGCACACCACACCCACCATGACAATACAGCACACCACACCCACCATGACAATACACCACACCCACCATGACAATACAGCACACCACACCCACCATGACAATACAGCACACCACACCACCATGACAATACACCACACCACACCCACCATGACAATACAGCACACCACACCCACCATGACAATACAGCACACCACACCCACCATGACAATACACCACACCCACCATGACAATACACCACACCACACCCACCATGACAATACAGCACACCACACCCACCATGACAATACAGCACACCACACCCACCATGACAATACACCACACCCACCATGACAATACACCACACCACACCCACCATGACAATACAGCACACCACACCCACCATGACAATACAGCACACCCACCATGACAATACACCACACCACACCCACCATGACAATACACCACACCACACCCACCATGACAATACACCACACCACACCACCATGACAATACACCACACCACACCCACCATGACAATACACCACACCACACCCACCATGACAATACAGCACACCACACCACCATGACAATACACCACACCACACCACCATGACAATACACCACACCACACCCACCATGACAACACACCACACCACACCCACCATGACAATACAGCACACCACACCCACCATGACAATACAGCACACCACACCCACCATGACAATACAGCACACCACACCCACCATGACAATACAGCACACCCACCATGACAATACACCACACCACACCCACCATGACAATACAGCACACCACACCCACCATGACAATACAGCACACCCACCATGACAATACAGCACACCACACCCACCATGACAATACACCACACCCACCATGACAATACACCACACCACACCCACCATGACAATACAGCACACCCACCATGACAATACTGGACAGCACACCACACCCACCATGACAATACACCACACCACACCACACCCACCATGACAATACTGGACAGCACACCACACCCACCATGACAATACACCACACCACACCCACCATGACAATACTGGACAGCACACCACACCACCACACCCACCATGACAATACACCACACCACACCACCATGACAATACAGCACACCACACCCACCATGACAATACACCACACCACACCCACCATGACAATACTGGACACCACACCACACCCACCATGACAGTACTGGACAGCACACCACACCCACCATGACAATACTGGACACCACACGCACCATAACAATACTGGACACCACACCACACCCACCATGACAATACTGGACACCACACCACACCCATCATGACAGTACTGGACAGCACACCACACCCACCATGACAATACTGGACACCACACCACACCCACCATGACAATACTGGACACCACACCACACCCATCATAACAATACTGGACACCACACCACACCCACCATGACAATACTGGACACCACACCACACCACACCCACCATGACAATACAGCACACCACACCCACCATGACAATAATGGACAGCACACCACACCACCATGATAATACTGGACACCACACCACACCCACCATGACAATACTGGACAGCACACCACACCCACCATGACAATACTGAACAGCACACCACACCACACCCACCATGATAATACTGGAAACCACACCACACCCCCACTATGACAATACTGGACAGCACACCACACCCATCATGACAATACTGGACACCACACCATGCCACACTGTCCATGACAATACTGGACACCACACCACACCCATTATGACAATACTGGACAGCACACCACACTGTCCATGACAATACTGGACACCACACCACACCCACCATGACAATATTGGACACCACACCACACCACACTCATCATGACAATACTGGACACCACACCACACTGTCCATGACAATACTGGACACCACACCACACCACACTCACCATGACAATACTGGACACCACACCACACCACTCACCATGACAATACTGGACAGCACACCACACCACTCACCATGACAATACTGGACAGCACACCACACCCACCATGACAATACTGGACACCACACCACACCACTCACCATGACAATACTGGACAGCACACCACACCCACCATGACAATACAGGACACCACACCCACCATGACAATACTGGACACCACACCACACCACACCCACCATGACAATACAGGACACCACACCACACCCACCATGACAATACAGGACACCACACCACACCCACCATGACAATACTGGACAGCACACCACACCACACCCACCATGACAATACTGGACAGCACACACCACACCACTCACCATGACAATACTGGACAGCACACCACACCACACCCACCATGACAATACTGGACACCACACCACACCACACCCACCATGACAATACTGGACACCACACCACACCCACCATGACAATACAGGACACCACACCACACCCACCATGACAATACTGGACACCACACCATACCACACTCACCATGACAGTACAGGACAGCACACCACACCCACCATGACAATACAGGACACCACACCACACCCACCATGACAATACAGGACACCACACCACACCCACCATGACAATACTGGACACCACACCACACCACACCCACCATGACAATACAGAACACCACACCCACCATGACAATACTGGACACCACACCACACCCACCATGACAATACTGGACACCACACCACACCACACCCACCATGACAATACAGAACACCACACCCACCATGACAATACTGGACACCACACCACACCCACCATGACAATACTGGACACCACACCACACCCACCATGACAATACAGGACACCACACCCACCATGACAATACAGGACAGCACACCACAGCCACCATGACAATACTGGACACCACACCACACCCATTATGACAATACAGGACAGCACACCACACCACTCACCATGACAATACTGGACACCACACCACACCCATTATGACAATACAGGACAGCACACCACACCACTCACCATGACAATACTGGACACCACACCACACCCATTATGACAATACAGGACAGCACACCACACCCATTATGACAATACAGGACACCACACCACACCCACCATGACAGTACAGGACAGCACACCACACCCACCATGACAGTACAGGACAGCACACCACACCCAGTATCCCTGATAATACTGTTCTGAGCATGTTAACTTATCCACCCTTACCCACACCATACCCACCAAACCATGTTCTGTCGGAGTAAACCTGAACTTGTTAACTTTTCTACCTTAACCCACACAACATCCACCACACCAATCAACAGACGTCCCTGATGACACTGTCCTGTAGTCTGAACATGTTAACTTTTCTACCCTAACCCATACCATACCAACCACGCCAGTCAACAGGCGTCTCTGAGGACACTGTTTTGTAGGAATAAGCATGAATAATTATGTTACCTTTTCTACATTAACACAACCTGTACCCACCACATCAATCAACAGGTGTCCTTGATGACACTGTTCTGTAGGAATTAGAGTGAATATGTTTACTTATCCACTCAAACAACACTATTCCATAAGCATGGGAATAAGCATGTAAATGTTAACTTTGAAACACCAGGCTACAGGAAAAGACAAGCATGAACTTGTTAATAATAAATCCATTGAAACAAAAATATCCTATAGAAATAAAATAGTTTGAACATGTTACTTTGAAAAAAAACACTTTGCTTCTGGAATAGAAAAGTATGAATGTTAACTTTTCGGCCGAAACACCACCATTCCATAGGAATAAATAATAAACATGAAAATGTCAACTTCTTTGAAACAACACTTTACCTTTCATTTCTAAGTATGCAAAATGTAAGCTGGTAGTAAAATCAAAAGAAATGACCTCCTGTCACTAACCCTTAACCCATTTACTGCTGTTAACAAGTACTCTTCTCAGTGAAGGGCTGTCACCTCACATTGATAAGACAGAGCTTACTGGTCAGGATGTCAGTGAAGGGCTGTCACCTCACATTGATAAGACAGAGCTTACAGGTCAGGATGTCAGTGAAGGGCTGTCACCTCACATTGATAAGACAGAGCTTACAGGTCAGGATGTCAGTGAAGGGCTGTCACCTCACATTGATAAGACAGAGCTTACAGGTCAGGATGTCAGTGAAGGGCTGTCACCTCACTGAGATAAGACAGAGCTTACAGGTCAGGGTGTCAGTGAAGGGCTGTCACCTCACATTGATAAGACAGAGCTTACAGGTCAGGGTGTCAGTGAAGGGCTGTCACCTCACTGAGATAAGACAGAGCTTACAGGTCAGGATGTCAGTGAAGGGGTGTCACCTCACTGAGATAAGACAGAGCTTACAGGTCAGGGTGTCAGTGAAGGGCTGTCACCTCAATGAGGTAAGACAGAGCTTACAGGTCAGGATGTCAGTGAAGGGCTGTCACCTCACTGAGATAAGACAGAGCTTACAGGTCAGGATGTCAGTGAAGGGCTGTCACCTCACTGAGATAAGACAGAGCTTACAGGTCAGGATGTCAGTGAAGGGCTGTCACCTGAGATAAGACAGAGCTTACAGGTCAGGATGTCAGTGAAGGGCTGTCACCTCAATGAGATAAGACACAGCTTACAGGTCAGGATGTCAGTGAAGGGCTGTCACCTCAATGAGATAAGACAGAGCTTACAGGTCAGGATGTCAGTGAAGGGCTGTCACCTCACTGAGATAAGACAGAGCTTACAGGTCAGGATGTCAGTGAAGGGCTGTCACCTCACATTGATAAGACAGAGCTTACAGGTCAGGGTGTCAGTGAAGGGCTGTCACCTCACTGAGATAAGACAGAGCTTACAGGTCAGGGTGTCAGTGAAGGGCTGTCACCTCAATGAGGTAAGACAGAGCTTACAGGTCAGGATGTCAGTGAAGGGCTGTCACCTGAGATAAGACAGAGCTTACAGGTCAGGATGTCAGTGAAGGGCTGTCACCTCACTGAGATAAGACAGAGCTTACAGGTCAGGATGTCAGTGAAGGGCTGTCACCTCACTGAGATAAGACAGAGCTTACAGGTCAGGATGTCAGTCACCTTTCCTGGAACTTCCTCTTCTTGAGATTGCTTTACTTTCATTCAGTAAAATCAATGACACTACTGATCAAGTCTACATAAAAAGTAGTGCCTGTGCTTCAAACTCATGTCACATTGATTACATTTTGCCAATGTAAAGCAGTCAAGGGTTAAGGTTCTCACTGGTTCTTGGTGTGTCTGGTCATTTGTGGAGGTTGTGGTGAAAGAGCTGGGTAGTGTTTGCTGTGTCCGACAAGTAACTCAAAAGTGGGCAGTCTGCTATTGTTTTCTTTGCTCATTTTGTTTACATTTCATCCCTTCTTCAAGTTCTTGGCAGTTGTTTCTGTTTCCCATTAAGGAGGCATAACAGTCAGCATGTCTGCAATGAACTGGGCATAACAGTCAGCATGTCTGCAATGAACTGGGCATAACAGTCAGCATGTCTGCAATGAACTGGGAGAAGGAGAATACAAGAAGGAGAATATCAAATCCGAAAGCTAACGGGGAAAAAACATGTTCTGCAAACAATAAATCTTGTTTTATGTGCAAGTGCCCTAATTACTGTGCAACTTCCTTTGGATAGTTCTTTGATACATAATGAACTGACTTTCTTTCATACCGCCCTCCACCCATTTCTCTGCTCAATGGAGAATCAAAGAGAGGAAATCCAGATTTTGTGATACTTCCATGTCCATCCTTGACCCATATCAGTTTCCCAACCATCTCTGCCACCACACACCCACCCCACCAACCCTCCACCCAATCCCACACACAAAAAAGGAAAATGATTCCTTTTCAGTCCAGCAGACAGGAAAGTGTCAGTTTTGTGAAGCAGAGCAAACACTCTGCCAAAGGCGATGGACAGGAGGAAAGGGTTTCACCTGAACCAGGAAAAGTAACAAGGAAAACCCAAAAGACAAATGACTAAATTCTGCTTTTCAGAGCATGACATTCTAGTTCTGGTCATTTCTATTTTGCTGCAATAAAAAAAAAATTTTTAAGTTTACTTTGAAAGCACGACACAGGAATTTGCTTGTACACTTTCAGGATAAAGATAAGTCCAACAGAACACCAATAAAGGTGTACTGAGCTGGCAGGTCTGATTATTGCCTCCAAGTCACTTATAAACCTCAATTGAACAAATGACTAGGTTATGACAGCTGGCTTTAATCAGGTCAAGGACAAGACACAATTAAAACTGGGTGAAAAGATGGGATAAAAGTTTGACTTACAGACAAAATACAGAGCAGCATACTGTGCAAAACATATCCTGATAATGAAGCACAATGTAATTACACGAAAATAATTCAAATGTTCAGTGACAATAATTTCACTGGCACACCTTACTGTGTATTACAGTAAGTCAAATTGTTGCGCAATTCAGCTTGGGAGTTGAGCAGAACAAATTGTGCACTGATCGATTGTCCTACATGCATGGCTGCGGGTGTCTGTTGACGAACACTGTTGTCAACAGCAACAACAAAATGAACATTTGCACCACACCAGTGCATCATGCCAGTGCCACCAGTCTTACTTGCACAGTAACACTGCATTGCATTCCAAGAAATCTGTCTCAAAATTCGCTTCCCCAATCAAGCCTTGCTCATCTTCCCTCTGTCTTTTTCATGCATAATGCATAGAATGCATGTGTCTGCATCTGCCTTGATCTTTCTGTGTGCACGAGCGTGTGTTGCGTGTCTTACGCTTGAGTGCCAGAGTGCAGTGCTGTGTGCCCCCTTCTTGCTGACCCCACACCTTCCACTCCCAAACATGCATGACCAGACTTGTCAAATCACAAGACTGGAACTCCTCACGTATCTATGTGAAGACAATTGTGCATTGTTGCACACCGTCGCATTGATCTTGTTATTCTTGTTTATATTCCAGCCATCCAAACAGATACTGTCGCCTGGCAATAATCAAGGGACACATACACACATACGCATGTATGTGATCACACACACACACACACACACACACACAGAAAGAGAGAGAGGCACACACAATGTGGTACACACAATGCTTGTTACTTGATAACTTCTCATTCCATCATTCCATGCGTTAATCGATAACCCGCTAAACAAGAGTGGTGTGATTCCTGTGGTTTTCATTCCTCCAACATTCAACATACACAGATCAGATTTTAATTCATTTGTTCAACCAGAACAGATCATTTAATTCTTTCTTTCTTATTTTTTTTTAATAACTTGTTTAATTTTTGTTCAGTTTATGAGCTTGCAAAATTCACTAATTTTCAGACAGTGCTTGCAAGTGGCTAGCCCAGTGTCATTGTTGGTTTTTTTGTCTTTGTTTTTTTACTGCTGTAGGGTTCTCTTGATTGTTATCTTACAGACTGACTCCCACATGGATGTTAATTCTGCTTACATGGACATTATTCCCATCTTGTCACAATCACTTCAACCAGGAAAATATTACCATTTTCAGTTCAAGCTGTCACACTTTTGACAACTTTTCCTCACACAAATGTTAATCACGGTACATGTCATACCTTGGCCACTATATATCATATGTATGTTCCAGGATATGGATATATATATATATGATAAAGCAACTAGACTTCCTAATTCTCACCATTTTGAAATGACAGGAGGGAAAAACAGAGGGGGAAAGGAGAGAAAGAGGCAGGGGCAAAGAGAGAGAGAGAGAGAGAGAGAGAGAGAGAGAGAGAGAGAGAGTTTAGCACACACACACACAAATGTGCTGTTTACATTTTGTATGCATGTACTTCTAACTGTGTCTTCTCACGTTACAAATCACACCAGTTGGTGCGAGGACTGCACACATTTTACGTACCTTACTGGCAATCGTATTTCAATGTATCCTAACAGTGTCACAGTGTCACACATAACAGAATATATGAAACATAACACCTTTCTTCTTTCTCACCTGACAACGCCAAACACAAACAAGTGACAAAACAGGCTGAGCAAGTTTAGCTGAAGAGTGCAGCTGTGTTTCCATTTCATTTTCACTGTTTCCTTCTCTAGCACAAACTTTCATGTACCCTACTCAAACACATGTCTTCACATATACTTCACCCCCTTTCTGCCTATTTCTACTGCACTATAAAAGTAGATATATATATATTTGAAAATCCTACCCCCACCCCCATTCATTCCTGTGTAGACTCCCGTTACATACAGAAAAGGGACCTTCCAATGTCATGTGTGTACACACATGCACAGAGGCTCACATACATGTGTACACACTCTCTCTTCCTTCTCTCTCTCTCTCTCACACACAAAAAAAATGACACACACACACACACACACACACACACACACACACACACACACACAGTGTCACATATCACAAGGATAAAGAGAGACAGACGTGAGAAACTATACCCATAATTATGTATTGGCGTGGAGGCAGACAGACACACAGAGAAAGAGAAATAGAGAGAGAGAGGGCAGGGGGGGAGAGAGGGGGAGAGAGAGAGAGAGAGAGAGAGAGAACTCAGAATTGGTTTAATGTAAGGCCATCAACCTGCATACATATGGAAGCATGTGTTGTGTGTGTGTGTGCGCATGTGTGTGTGTGTGTGTGTGTGTGTGTGTGTGTGTGTGTGTGTGATAGATAAAGACAGACAGAAAGAGAGAGAGAGAGAGAACTCAGAACTGTTTTCATGTAAGGCCACTGACCTGTATAAATAAGGAAGCACATGTTGACAAAGAGGGAGAGAGAGAGAACTGAACTGAATTCATCTTATTTTCGGAGGGTAACAGAGTAAGCAAACCATGCTTTATTCCATCCAGCCCTTGAAGGGGAAACATTTAGATGAAACAAAAAACAAAAAAAAACAAAAAAAAGGGGGGGGGGGGGTGTGGGGGGTGAGACAGAGAGAGAGAGAGAGAGAGAGAGAGAGAGAGAGAATGTAGGGTTGTTTTATAGAGTGTAACACGGAAATCTCACCTTTTGTGTTTATGGAACTGCTGAAGCAAATGGTTTTATCTTTTTCTTCTTTTTTTTTTTAAAGCTCTGTGAACAACAGAGCACACCAACCACTGACTATAAGTGCAAGAAAAAAAATTACATACAAGTATGCTGAAAAGCCTGAGGTTGCATATTCACAAAAAATACGAAGGATGGGAAGGATTTAGATATCAATATGATGTATATGCTGAGCAGCAAGAGTTTGTATTACATTCAAATACAAACTGCTCTGAACGCAAACATTGTAATCAACTTTTAAATGATGAAAACGAAGAATTCACACATTCACCAAGACAAAGCAACATATAGATAGCTACCTAAAATCCTCTTGTCACAGAAAAACAACAACAAATTTATATAGTAGTTTATTACTATCAGCAACTACTTATCCAACAGACCTAGAAAAGAGACTAAGTCTATTCCAGTAATTCTCACAGACAACTCCATTCAACTAGAAACAAGGATTAAAAGTGAACAAGTGCATACAAAAAAAGGCTTGATTCAGAAGAAAAGTGAAATCTAAAAACCCACCCACCCAAAAGCAGCATTTATATGGTGTGCTGCCAATTCACAGATCAAGGGAGTCAAGAAAAATTGTGTTGTCAGCTTGTGCATACCAGGGCAGGTATTACATTCAAAAAACAGCTGGCTGCTCAAACTTCAGGATTAATAGTTTGGAATAATGCAATAAACATAAATTTGTTTCCACACAGAATGTGTATTGCATTGTTTCACACACACACACACACACACACACACACACACACACACACACACACACACAAATTCATAAAAAAAACCCAGAAGTATCAGTAACAGAAGCTCACTGTGTTCGAACAAATCCATATATGCTACGCCACATGTGCCAAGCAAATTCCTGACCAGCAACGTAACCCAACGCACTTAGGCCTTGAGAATACAGAACAGAGCTGGAGGAAAGAAACACAAATCTACATAAATAATCCAAACAAACTCAAAATTAATTTTAAAAAGATACCTGGAAATGCAGTCACCTCACATGCTGTCAGCATGAGCACAAGCAAGTGTGCTCCAGCTCCATATAACTTCATTTTGACAGTTATTTTGTGGAAAATGTATAAATCTCAATGTAGTCCAGCTATATTCATGACTGAGTTTGCTTGAAGAACAACACAGCTAGCACATCTTTACCAATATATATCTGAATCCAAAGGTCCAAAAAGAGGCTCGCCAGTGAGCTTTTAATCAACGATATGTATCAACACTTGACGACCGGGCCATGACTTTTTATATCTATATCCAGGAAGTTCTGTCCCGGAATCGAACTGAATGTGCACATGGACACGCAAACCAAAATATCACACCTACATCGTGACTACCTATTTCCACTTCATTGCATACAATGCTTCTATGCCTTAAGCCAACTTCACAACAGGAGTTGACGTGTCAACATGGGTGAACTAACACGCTACGACACAACCTCTTATTTCATTTTGTTTTCGAAAGAATGCTTCATACTTCGAAGAAAAAGTAACCAAAGTTTCAGTGGACCTCGAAGCTCAAGTGTCTTGCGTACACATGCACCGAACGACACGCAAGCGGAGCTCAGCTTTTCGAAAATCGACCCGTGTAGGGTTGTCTCCAAGCCTGATTCGGTTGTTTGCGGTTGAACTCGATGCCAGTGTGAAACGTTAACGAGGAAGTATGTCATACAACACACGGACAAACAAACAAAACGGATCAAACAATGTTATTTTTTACCAAGAAATAGGAACAGCAGGAAGGTCGTCAAACGAAGAGTCCTGGTACAAGTCATGAACAGGTCGTCCGCTTTGCTCGCTCTGCCAATCCCTGCCAAGCTCAAGCAGACGACACTTCAGTGCGCGCAGACGATTAGTCTACCTGGGCCAAACGCAATCCTCATCCGCAAAGTTGTTGCTTTTTCTTTTGCTACGAACGCAGTTTTTAAACGTCCGACATGAATCATTGTCACTCGCCTGCGTGTTAAACTTGGGAACAAGTGACACCAGTGAACAGGTAGGCTGCTGGCCCGGAGAAACGGAATAAATAAAACGCAGAAAACTAAGTATGGAGGACAGGTGGTTTGACCTTCACCTTCACGATGATGAGGAAAACAAAAACGAAAGTAACAGTGACAACTCACGTAGCAACGCAATGCGAGACAGTTCATGCCCCCCTACCCTCTCTACTCCCCTGCTGTTTGTGAAGAAACTGACGACAGAAAGAGGTCATCGGGGAGGGGGGGGGGGGCAAAATCATCGCTGTAACCACTACAGGTCGGATGTAAACATAATTATATCTGGCCGTAACACGATGAAGCTGTGCGCGTGCAAGTGTGTCGTATGTATGTACGTGCGTGCATGTGTGTGGAAGATAAGTTGGGCAATATATTCACGTGAGTGTTATATCGTATGTCAAAGTAGGTATAGAATCAGTGCGCGCACACACACCGTGACTACTCTTAAACTGAGTTCGAGAGTGCAAGGAGAGAGAGAGAGAGAGAGAGATCGAGTGTGTGTGTTTGTGTGTGTGTGTGTGTGCCAGTGCGCGCCCAGTGACACACACACACACACACACACACACACACACACACACACACACACACACTGGGCACACACACACATGTGCTTGCTTTGTCAATTCAGTTGTGTACTGGTACTGCCCAACCCGGACAAATGAAGAACCGTATTTTGCTTATCGCATATTGCTGTACCACTAGCTTATCAAATTAGTTGCCCATTTTGTTAACTGACTCAGTGTTTACACAGTTAACCCGAAAGCCACCATGCAGCGAACGCCGCCACTAAAAAAAACAACTGCACAACATAAAACATAAGCACGCACGCACGCGCGCGCGCGCGCGCACACACACACACACACACACACACACACACACACACACACACACACAACGTAATGTTAAACCCTGATCAACAATAGAGACTAACCCAACAAATCCAATAAATAAACCGACTCTATATCACACACAAACGAGTCTCAATCAGGCACAATCAAACATCATCCATTCAGTTAGTAACGAAATCCCGTACGATATTCAGTCACGCGCTTCACCAACTGGCTGTCACACTCCTAGCTTATTTAGAACTGTTTTGCACGGCCATATACGACCATGAAATATTATTGTATAACCACCTCCAGAATATAAAGGGAAACATATATTATACTAATGAAAAAAAAAATTGTCGCAAACCAGCAAAGAACACTGCAAAAATGGTCAACCCAGTGTCAACTATCTCACAAGAGTTGTCAGACAAGAGCAGTCTAGTTTGATTTTCCAATTCATTCGAGAAAAGAAGCTTTCTAGCAGCAACGTGTGTAATTTGTAACTGTATGGATAAAGTAAACAAATAAACAGATGAATGACTACTAATCAACTATAAATACACAGGTGGGCAGATCAGCCGGGTGCCTGTTGCATTGCTTGGTTCTAACTTTCGGACAGTTACACGTGACTAAATGTCTACGTTGACCGAACTACGCCATTGGTCAGTTCCATACTACACACAGTTAGCAGCGGGTAACGACCATACTAGGCTGATCAGGACCGCAACAAAACGTGGAGAAACGACAGAAAGAATGGATACCAGGAGGGGGGGGGGGAAAGCAGGACTGAAACCACCCCCCACCCCTTTGTTGTTGTTTGGTTTTTGGGGGACGGTTTGTTTTGTTTTGTTTTTCAAAAGAGAGAAAAGTTTTACTGTCGAGATGCTCCCAGGTTCTCCACACAAGATGCCCCAGGTTCTCCAACAAGATGCCCCCAGGTTCTCCACACAAGATGCCCCCAGGTTATCCACAGGGGAGACTGAGATCTATTAAACGGTCCGCTGGGCCCGGAAAAAATGGGTCAGTCTTTACGTGACATTAGCTGACACTGTTTCGGTACAGGGAACACGGTCATCAGTTTTCACCTTGGTTCACTGTGCTCACAAAGTTCC
>NC_134883.1:1114199-1116699 GCF_041734735.1 Babylonia areolata | reverse complement strand
ATACCAAACCCTTCACACAGGGCACACTGGATACCAAACCCTTCATACAGGGCACACTGGATACCAAACCCTTCATACAGGCACACTGGATACCAAACCCTTCATACAGGGCACACTGGATACCAAACCCTTCATACAGGGCACACTGGATACCAAACCCTTCATACAGGGCACACTGGATACCAAACCCTTCATACAGGGCACACTGAATACCAAACCCTTCATACAGGGCACACTGGATACCAAACCCTTCATACAGGGCACACTGGATACCAAACCCTTCATACAGGGCACACTGGATACCAAACCCTTCACACAGGGCACACTGGATACCAAACCCTTCATACAGGGCACACTGGATACCAAACCCTTCATACAGGGCACACTGGATACCAAACCCTTCATACATGCACACTGGATACCAAACCCTTCATACAGGGCACACTGGATACCAAACCCTTCATACAGGGCACACTGGATACCAAACCCTTCATACAGGGCACACTGGATACCAAACCCTTCATACAGGGCACACTGGATACCAAACCCTTCATACAGGGCACACTGGATACCATACCCTTCATACAGAGCACACTGGATACCAAACCCTTCATACAGGGCACACTGGATACCAAACCCTTCATACAGGGCACACTGGATACCAAACCCTTCATACAGGGCACACTGGATACCAAACCCTTCATACAGGGCACACTGGATACCAAAACCTTTATACAGGGCACACTGGATACCAAACCCTTCATACAGGGCACACTGGATACCAAACCCTTCATACAGGGCACACTGGATACCAAACCCTTCATACAGGGCACACTGGATACCAAACCCTTCATACAGGGCACACTGGATACCAAAACCTTCATACAGGGCACACTGGATACCAAACCCTTCATACAGGGCACACTGGATACCAAACCCTTCATACAGGGCACACTGGATACCAAAACCTTCATACAGGGCACACTGGATACCAAACCCTTCATACAGGGCACACTGGATACCAAACCCTTCATACAGGGCACACTGGATACCAAACCCTTCATACAGGGCACACTGGATACCAAAACCCTTTATACAGGGCACACTGGATACCAAACCCTTCATACAGGGCACACTGGATACCAAACCCTTCATACAGGGCACACTGGATACCAAACCCTTCATACAGGCACACTGGATACCAAACCCTTCATACAGGGCACACTGGATACCAAACCCTTCATATAGGGCACACTGGATACCAAACCCTTCATACAGGGCACACTGGATACCAAACCCTTCATACAGGGCACACTGGATACCAAACCCTTCATACAGGGCACACTGGATACCAAACCCTTCATACAGGGCACACTGGATACCAAACTCTTCATACAGGGCACACTGGATACCAAACCCTTCATACAGGGCACACTGGATACCAAACCCTTCATACAGGGCACACTGGATACCAAACCCTTCACACAGGGCACACTGGATACCAAACCCTTCATACAGGGCACACTGGATACCAAACCCTTCATACAGGGCACACTGGATACCAAACCCTTCATACAGGGCACACTGGATACCAAACCCTTCATACAGGGCACACTGGATACCAAACCCTTCATACAGGGCACACTGGACACCAAACCCTTCATACAGGGCACACTGGATACCAAACCCTTCATACAGGGCACACTGGATACCAAACTCTTCATACAGGGCACACTGGATACCAAAACCTTCATACAGGGCACACTGGATACCAAAGCCTTCATACAGGGCACACTGGATACCAAACCCTTCATACAGGGCACACTGGATACCAAACCCTTCATACAGGGCACACTGGATACCAAACCCTTCATACAAACCAACTAACTTCTGAAACATCCGCCCACACAACTGTTTGCGGGATCCGCCTGACAGACAGACAGACAGACAAACAAACAGACCAACAAACCCGGGTGTAAACATGACCTGTCTCCTTAATGCCGGGAAACTGACGAACAAAGAAACAGTTCATCACACGCGTGCAAAAGCTTTGTTCTCAGTGTGGTTCTGCTACTGATCAAGACATACATAGTTATAACTGCACAGCATTGTTCACACAACTTTGACCAAGATCTGTAACCCTAATCACTGTTTAATTCATCATATTTTCTTCTTCTTTAGTTTTCTTTCTTGTTCTACTTGTTTATATATATATATAAATTTTTATATGAATTGTTAGTTTAATGAAAAGGGTGAAATCCCACAGGACCGTAAACTTGTTTCTCGGTAAAGTTTCCCACACAGCAAGTGTGTATGCAAGGGGTGAAAAATAACAGGAAATTCAACTGCGTTGTTTAATTGTGAGCTTATTATTTTATTTCATTTCCATTTTTATGTATGGACTTGTCCGAACGCAGTGACGCCTCCTTGAGCTAGTGACACTGATACTGATACTGTGAGCTGTTAACAGCCTTCCCATTGCACGGCTGTTTACCTACAC
>NC_134883.1:1081699-1094199 GCF_041734735.1 Babylonia areolata | reverse complement strand
ACCCCCAACCCCCTCATTCACCCCCTTCCACCCTTCCGTCTGTCTGTCTCTCTCACTCCCCCGACCCCCCTTAACCCCCCCCCCCCCCAACCCCCTCATCCACCCCCTTCCACCCTTCCGTCTGTCTGTCTCTCTCACTCCCCCGACCCCCCTTACCCCCCCCCCCCCCTCATCCACCCCCTTCCACCCTTCCGTCTGTCTGTCTCTCTCACTCCCCCGACCCCCCTTACCCCCCCCCCCCCTCATCCACCCCCTTCCACCCTTCCGTCTGTCTGTCTCTCTCACTCCCCCGACCCCCCTTACCCCCCCCCCCCCCCTCATTCACCCCCTTCCACCCTTCCGTCTGTCTGTCTCTCTCACTCCCCCGACCCCCCTTACCCCCCCCCCTCATCCACCCCCTTCCACCCTTCCGTCTGTCTGTCTCTCTCACTCCCCCCGACCCCCCTTACCCCCCCCCTCATCCACCCCTTCCACCCTTCCGTCTGTCTGTCTCTCTCACTCCCCCGACCCCCCTTACCCCCCCCCCCTCATCCACCCCCTTCCACCCTTCCGTCTGTCTGTCTCTCTCACTCCCCCGACCCCCCTTACACCCCACCCCCACCCCCACCCCCCCCACCCCCCTCTCTCTCTCTTTCTCTCTCCACATTGCCGAGCCAGAAAACGATACCACAAAGGCGGAAATACACCCGGTCTGGAGTTGTTTGCAAAACGATCAAGCTTCAGGACCTGATGGGATTAAAGAATATCAATATGCAATGAGTCTCCCATAGACCCATCAGCAGTTAATACTGCCCCATTCTTTTTAGCTACGTTCTTCAATAAGTTACACTTTTCAGGTTCTTATCCAGAAGCTATGAAACAGCTTTTGCACAAGGTGACTCATAATCAGCAATGTCACAAAGGGGCAATTCTTTGCTGAATACCTTCAGTAAGCTGAACACTTGTATTCAAGTATTAGGAATAGAATTTCTGCATCACTATGTCGCCCTTTAAAACAAAACAAAAAATACTTTGTCGCCCTTTAAAAAAAATAATACTTTGTCGTCCTTTATTCCTTCAAGTGGCTGGGAATGCCATTCCATCATGGACAGTGATCATGGACAGTGGTCATGGCCTTTCCATCATGGACAGTGGTCATGGCCATTCCATCATGGACAGTGATCATGGACAGTGATCATGGCCATTCCATCATGGACAGTGATCATGGCCATTCCATCATGGACAGTGATCATGGACAGTGATCATGGCCATTCCATCATGGACAGTGGTCATGGACAGTGATCATGGACAGTGAGGTCAGATTACTTGGACCTTTGATTCAGAGCAAAAAGTCTTACGTTTTGTGAGGGCTGCAAATTACTTCCTGTCTCAATGTGGAATTTGTTGTTGTTAAAATCTATCATGGTAATAAGCGTGGTTAAGGGTTTTGGTTTGGTTTTGGGGTTTTTGTTGTTTTTCGTGTGCATGTTTTGGTTTCTGTGGAAGACGTTTCATGCTGTGTTGCAAATTTGACGTGGTATAAAGAGGGTCCATGCAGAATGAGTGGGAAGGGAGCAACGATTATGTGCTCAGGTTTTTGTGACATGGGCACAGTTGTTGTGCTTGTTTGTTTGTTTGTTGTTATTTTGTTTTTGTTTGTTTTTTTCTTACATACGATATCCTTTGTTTGTGTGAAGCAAGAGGGAACAATGACAATGAAAAAAACGTTTGTGACTGGTGCTACCACTTTGTTTGATATTGTTTAGAGAACAAAGGGTTACACACACACACACACACACACACACACACACACACACACACACACATAAAGAAAAACTGACGCTCACACACACACTCAGTACTGTGTGTTTAGCTAGTTTCACTTTCTCCAGTAGGTGTCACTGCGTTGGATAAATCATTTCAATTTTACGCCACACTACCACATCTGCCAGGCGATGGATTACAATATTCTTACCTCGTCTTGGATTAGGCGTATCACATTAAACACACAAAGTTAACTGCGTTTCTCAGATAAACAGACGCAATAGCCGAGTGGTTAAAGCGATGGACTTTCAATCTGAGGGTCACTGGTTCGAATCTCGGTAACGGCGCCTGGTGGGTAAAGGGTGGAGATTTTCCCGATCTCCCAGGTCAACATATGTGGAGACCTGCTGGTGCCTGAACCTCCGTGTGTATACGCACGCAGAAGATCAAATACACACGTTAAAGATCCTGTAACCCATGTCAGTGTTCGGGGGTTATGGAGACACGAAAATACCCAGCATGCATGAACCACGACAGAGTCATCGGCAAGTCGATGTTGGTCGTATACTACAGAAAGAAGAAGAAGAAGAAATAAAATATAATGACTGTCCGTTTCGCAGAAATCACAGAGAAACTGAAGTTCACTTTGTTTGTGTGGGGTCCAAAATATTGCAAAATTAGATAACCGTGCACTGCACAGAAGCGTTTCAACTGTCTCTAAAGATTCAAACTATCGCTACAACTTGCAAACAATAACATAACTGTACAGACACGCCTCGTCATTTATATTTTGCAAAGCTTTCTAAATCAGAAATACGTAAATTATCAATCATGGTTATGATACATTTATACACTGAGTACCATCTGGGTGATGTAAGCCTTTGTTGATATGTGTCTATGGGCGAATCAACAAATGTGTGTGTGTGTGTGTGTGAGAGAGAGAGAGAGAGAGAGAGAGAGAGAGTGTGTGTGTGTGTGTGTGTGTGTGTGTGTGTGTGTGTGTGTGTGTGCGTGCGTTAGTGTGTGTGTGTGTGCGTGCGTTAGTGTGTGTGTGTGTGTGTGTGTGTGTGAGAGAGAGAGAGAGAGAGAGAGAGAGAGAGAGTGTGTGTGTGTGTGTGTGTGTGTGCGTGCGTTAGTGTGTGTGTGTGTGTGTGTGTGTGTGTGTGTGTGTTAGTGTTTGTGTGCGTGTGCGTGCGTGCGTTAGTGTGTGTGTGTGTATTAGTGTGTGTGTGTGTGTGTGTGTGTGTGTGGGTGGGTGGGTGGGTGGGTGTGTGCGTGTGTGCGTGCGTTAGTGTGTGTGTGTGTGTGTGTGTGTGTGTGTGTGTGTGTGTGTGTGTGTGGCAAATAACCGTGGAAAGACTGCTGAAAACAACACAATCACCATTGCCATCATATTTTTAATACAATCAAACGTTCGTCAAACAGATGTAGTAAAATAACTCTCTCCCTCACCCCCTCACCCTTGCCCCACAGCCGCCCACCTACGCCGTTAAAAAAAAAAAAAATTTTTTTTAAATTAAAAAAAAAAAAAAAAAAAAAAAAAAAATATATATATATATATACATATATATATATATATATATATATATATATATATATATATATATATATATATATATATATATTAAAAAACAGAAACTTGACAGTCAAAGAACAAGCGAACAAAGTGAAAATGACAACACCCTGCTTCAGCACCCACCCACAAATCTTGGTTATCATGCACCCTCCTATCTACCTCCCTCTCCTCCCTCCCCCCCCCCCCAGTCCCCTCTCCCTCCCACATCGCTACCAGTCCCGCCCTCGCCCTCCTTCCTCCCCCCCCCTCCCACGACCCCTATTCCTTTCCCTCCCCCTCCCTCCCACGACCCCTATTCCTGTTCGTCCCCCTCCCCCTCCCTCCCACGACCCCTATTCCTTTCCCTCCCCCTCCCCCTCCATCCCACGACCCCTATTCCTTTCCCCCCCCCCTCCCTCCCACGACCCCTATTCCTTTCCCTCCCCCTCCCTCCCACGACCCCTATTCCTGTCCGTCCCCCTCCCTCCCACGACCCCTATTCCTGTCCCTGCCCTCCCTCTCCCTCCACGACCCCTATTCCTGTCCCTCCCCCTCCCCTCCCTCCCACGACCCCTATTCCTGTCCCTCCCCCTCCCCTCCCTCCCACGACCCCTATTCCTGTCCCTCCCCTCCCTCTCCCTCCACGACCCCTATTCCTATCCCTCCCCCTCCCCCTCCCTCCCACGACCCCAATTCCTGTCCCTCCCCCTCCCTCCCACGACCCCTATTCCTGTCCCTCCCCTCCCTCTCCCTCCACGACCCCTATTCCTATCCCTCCCCTCCCCCTCCCTCCCACGACCCCAATTCCTGTCCCTCCCCCTCCCTCCCACGACCCCTATTCCTGTCCCTCCCCTCCCTCTCCCTCCACGACCCCTATTCCTATCCCTCCCCCTCCCCCTCCCTCCCACGACCCCTATTCCTGTTCTCCCCTCCCCTCCCTCCCACGACCCCTATTCCTATCCCTCCCCCTCCCTCCCACGACCCCTATTCCTATCCCTCCCCCTCCCTCCCACGACCCCTATTCCTGTCCGTCCCCCTCCCTCCCACGACCCCTATTCCTATCCCTCCCCCTCCCTCCCACGACCCCTATTCCTGTCCGTCCCCCTCCCTCCCACGACCCCTATTCCTCCCTCCCCCTCCCTCCCACGACCCCTATTCCTATCCCTCCCCCTCCTCCTCCCTCCCACGACCCCTATTCCTGTCCGTCCCCCTCCCTCCCACCCAGGCACCCCCTTACCCACCTTCGCCTCCCACAACCCCAAAACTCCCCATCACCAATCTATTAATGTAAAAAAATAAAAAATATTTTAAAAAGCTGTGCCGACTCTCGTTTTTCTATATCCATCAAATCCAACACAAAAGGACCACCTCTCTCCGAATAAACGGCTGCATCCTGGTGACACAAGACCAGTTTTGCCCATCATAACTGCCCTTTGTAACTAGTTGACGTTGTTGGGGCGAGCTAACCCTGTCTTCTTCCAACTCTTCCCATCACCTATTAATACCCTCTGGCCAGCTTCACTCCCCCTTTGTAACTGGTTCACGCTAGGGCAAGCTGACCCCATCTTCCAACTTCACCATCACTACCAATATCCCCCCCCCCCCTCCACCAACCCCCTTTCAAAGAAAATGAAACGAAAACTAAATTAATTCTTGTTCAAAAAAGAAAAAAAAAGAAAGAAAGAAAAGAAAAACAAGAAAGAAAATCAACTCCATGAGAGATTGCCATAAACTTTCAATTCAATAAATTAAACACTGGGTTGGAGATTGAAAAGTATATGCGATATGAGAGAGGAAAGGAGGGAGGGAGGGGGGGGGACACAGCCACTGAGACAGAGAGAGAGAGGGAGAGGGAGACACAGAGAGACAAAGACAGAGAGATAGAGACGAAAAGAAAGAGACAGACAGACAGAGACAGAGACAGACACAGAGAGAGACAGACAGAGAGAGAGAGAGAGAGACAGAGAAAGACAGAGACAGAGAGAGACAGCGGGAGGGAGGGAGAGAGAGACAGAGAAGGGGGGTGGGGAGAGACAGGCAGCCACCTCTTATGATCTTTCCGTGCTGAAAAGCCCAGATCAAAAGATGGTGGGACAAAGGCTTTTAACTTCTCCCATGTTAAAGCTTCCATCCATGTCATCAACATGTCATGTGCGCACACGGAAAAAAAATATATAAAAAAAGACAGGAGGGGTAAAAAAAAAAAAAAAGTATATGTACGTGTGATGTGTGTGATGTGTGTGTGCTGTTTATGTGTGTGTGTGTGTGTGTTTGCGTGTGTGTGTGTGCACGTATATGTGTGTGTGCATGTGTGTGTGTGTGTGTGTGTGTCTGTGTATGTGTGTGTGCGTGTGTGTGTGTGTGTATGTGTGAGCGCGCGCGCGCGCGCGCTTCTTCTTTATTATGTTAGTAAACAGCACCACTCCACGAAGCTTACTCTGTGTGTGTGTGTGTGTGTGTGTGTGTGTGTGTGTGTGTGTGTGCGTGTGTCTGTGTCTGTGTGTCTCTGTGTGTGTCTGTGTCTGTGTGTGTGTGCGCGCGTGCCAGTGCGTGTGTGCGTGCGTGTGTGTGTGTGTGTGCGTACGTGTGTGTATGCGTTTGTTTATTCGGTCGGGCGCGTGCGCATGCGAATCTGTATGAATGTGTGACGTGAGCGTGTATAGACTGTATGTCAGCGTGGGGGTGGGGGGGGGGGGTAGTCTATAGGACGTTACAGAGTGGACTGCCATGGCGTCGTCCATGGACTCATTGTAAGACAGAGCTGTGCCGGGGTATCAGGATGCCACTGTTTTAATATCAACCCAACTATAATGACTAAATTACTTCCTTTTCTGTCCATGGATATCGAAAATCATTTCTACCACTATGATCAAGTTTAAACTGCTTGTTTCATCGGAGTTGTTCGGGCTGCTTCCTTTTTACCCATTCATTTTCACCTCTCCCTCTTCTCTCTTTCTTGTCTGCCTGCGTGTATGCACGTGTGTGTGTGTGTGTGTGTGTGTGTGTGTGTGTGTGTGTGTGTGTGCACGCGCGCGCGCGCGTGTGTGTGTGTTTGTGTGTATGTGCGTGTGTAAGAAAAAAACAGAAAGAAAGAAAGATGGAAATGGCAGAGAGAGAGGAAAAGTAACAACAGAAACACACAAACATGCGATTAAACACACACACACACACACACACACACACACACACACAACTGACATCATGCATTTTCTTTTCGCCCCGTAGCAGTTCTGGTTGGATCGCGAATGTCACCAAAAAAAAAATTAATAAATTAAAAAAGGTATAAAAAATAAAATATAATAATAAAAAAATAAAAACCCAGTGCACGTGCAGCACGTCAAACTAGCCGTCTGTCTGACAGCTTTCCGGGTCACACGGCAGTCAACACAACAATCTGTCTGGGCAGCCTGACATGTCTGGAACCAACAACCTGCTGGACGAACACGGTGAAGGGAAGGGGTGTGGGAGGGGGGGGGTGTCCGTGTGTGTGTGTGTGTGTGTGTGTGTGTGTGGATGGAGTGTGGTGATGGAAGGTTTAGGGTCAAGGGCACTTGGACATCAACGTCTTTCGGGGAAGACTTGGGTCAGGAGGGAGAGAGAGAGAGAGAGAGAGGGACGTAGACGTAGACGTCTTATACATATAAGCCACAGCCTTACACATGGAATTGACATAAAGTCGCATATCAATACAAAGAAAATTACGTTACATAATCAGTACGTTGTTTTTTGTGGGTTTTTTTTTTTAATTTTATTATGCTCTATATAAAATATAAAGCAAAATGTTGTACATTAGTTTCATTTGTAGACGACAATAACCGAAAATGAGTTCCGATAAACAAGGCTGTCTATAAATTTGGAGTGGAATGAATTGTTCTCTAATATTTTCTCCAATGCTGGACAACGCAGCATAAAATGAGCCTCATCCTCAGTTGATTCTTTGCACAATGGGCATGACAAACTACACATGTTTGACTGTCTATAGCTATACTTGATGAGTAAAAACGTCCGTCAGATACACACACTCTACATTTCGTCAGTAAATACTTAAAACGTCTAGCAATATGCATACGCATAAAAATTATGCGAGTTATTGATCATTCTGTACACATTGAATCTGTCACTGTCCTGGAGATGAGAGACAGAAAAAGTGAAACAGAGAGAGACAGAGACAGAGACAGAGACAGACAGACAGACAGACAAAACGTGAGGTTGCGTACGCTCGCGCGCACATACACAATCACAAATGACCCCTTTCTCTGTGTCTCTGACTCGGTCTCGGTGTAACTCTGTCTCTGTCTCTCTCATGCATACACATACGCATACATACTCGCGGACATATTATTGCGGTTGTGGTCAGTTGGGAGAAAGTTAGTGAGAGAGGAGGGAGTTTACAGGATAGTCACACACACACACACACACACACACACACACACACACACACACGTTTTTGATTGCGCGTGTATGACTGTATACATGTCTGCGATCTCTTTACGTTTATGTGTATCCGTGCATGTAATGTCGTGTGTGTGTGTGTGTGTGCGCGCGCGCACGCGCGTGCAAGGGGCGTGTAAGAAAATGCGCAGTGATCATTGCTGGTGCACACTGAACATGTCTGTGTCAGTGTCTTTTCTCCGAGAGAAGTGTCTGACAGGTATTACCCCCCACCCTCTCTGTCCCCCTCTCCACCCTGCCCTCCTGCATTCCCTTCCTACCCGTCTACCTTCCCTCCCTCTCCTCCCTCCCCCACCCTCTCTGTCCCCCTCTCCACCCTGCCCTCCTGCATTCCCTTCCTACCCGTCTACCTTCCCTCCCTCCCCCTCTCTCTCTGTCCCCCTCTCCACCCTGCCCTCCTGCATTCCCTTCCTACCCGTCTACCTTCCCTCCCTCCCCCTCTCTCTCTGTCACCCTCTGTCTCCATCACTCTGTCTCCCCCACTCACGTCTCTCTCTCTCTCTCTCTCTCTCTCTCTCTCTCTCTCTCCTCTCTCTCTCTCTCTCTCTCTCTCTCTCTCTCTCGGTCTCCATCACTCTGTATGTCTCTTTCTTTGTATCAATCACTCTCTCTGTCTCCCTCATTCTCACTGTCTCTGTGTGTGTGTGTGTGTGTGTGTGTGTGTGTGTGTGTGTGTGTGTGTGTGTGTGTGTGTGTGTGTGTGTGTGTGTGTGTGTGTGTGTGTGTGTGTAGTGTGTGTGTAGTGTGTGTGTAGTGTGTGTGTGTAGTGTGTGTGTGTGTGTGTAGTGTGTGTGTAGTGTGTGTGTGTAGTGTGTGTGTGTGTGTGTGTGTGTGTGTGTGTGTGTGTGTGTGTGTGCATTACTGTCTCTCTCTGTGTCTCTCTCCCTCCCTCTCTCTGTATCATTCACTCTCTCTGCCGTCTCGCTCACTTTCTCCATCCCCCTCTCTCCCTCACTATCTCTCCATCTCCCTCTCTCTCCCTCTCTCACTATCTCTCTGTCTCCCTCACTCTCCCCTTTCTCCATCCCCCTCTCTCCCTCACTATCTCTCTGTCTCCCTCACTGTCCCCTTTCTCCATCCCCCTCTCTCCCTCACTATCTCTCTGTCTCCCTCACTGTCCCCTTTCTCCATCCCCCTCTCTCCCTCACTATCTCTCTGTCTCCCTCACTCTCCCCTTTCTCCATCTCTCTCTCCCTCACTATCTCTCTGTCTCCCTCACTGTCCCCTTTCTCCATCTCTCTCTCCCTCACTATCTCTCCATCTCCCTCTCTCTCCCTCTCTCACTATCTCTCTGTCTCCCTCACTCTCCCCTTTCTCCATCCCCCTCTCTCCCTCACTATCTCTCTGTCTCCCTCACTGTCCCCTTTCTCCATCCCCCTCTCTCCCTCACTATCTCTCTGTCTCCCTCACTGTCCCCTTTCTCCATCCCCCTCTCTCCCTCACTATCTCTCTGTCTCCCTCACTGTCCCCTTTCTCCATCCCCCTCTCTCCCTCACTATCTCTCTGTCTCCCTCACTGTCCCCTTTCTCCATCCCCCTCTCTCTCTCACTATCTCTCTGTCTCCCTCACTGTCCCCTTTCTCCATCCCCCTCTCTCCCTCACTATCTCTCTGTCTCCCTCACTCTCCCCTTTCTCCATCTCTCTCTCCCTCACTATCTCTCTGTCTCCCTCACTCTCCCCTTTCTCCATCTCTCTCTCCCTCACTATCTCTCTGTCTCCCTCACTGTCCCCTTTCTCCATCTCTCTCTCCCTCACTATCTCTCTCTCCCTCACTCTCCCCTTTCTCCATCCCCCTCTCTCCCTCACTATCTCTCTGTCTCCCTCACTCTCCCCTTTCTCCATCTCTCTCTCCCTCACTATCTCTCTGTCTCCCTCACTCTCCCCTTTCTCCATCTCTCTCTCTCCCTCACTATCTCTCTGTCTCCCTCACTCTCCCCTTTCTCCATCTCTCTCTCCCTCACTATCTCTCTGTCTCCCTCACTCTCCCCTTTCTCCATCTCTCTCTCCCTCACTATCTCTCTGTCTCCCTCACTGTCCCCTTTCTCCATCCCCCTCTCTCTCTCACTATCTCTCTGTCTCCCTCACTGTCCCCTTTCTCCATCCCCCTCTCTCCCTCACTATCTCTCTGTCTCCCTCACTGTCCCCTTTCTCCATCCCCCTCTCTCTCTCACTATCTCTCTGTCTCCCTCACTGTCCCCTTTCTCCATCCCCCTCTCTCTCTCACTATCTCTCTGTCTCCCTCACTCTCCCCTTTCTCCATCTCTCTCTCCCTCACTATCTCTCTGTCTCCCTCACTCTCCCCTTTCTCCATCTCTCTCTCTCTCTATCTCTCTCTGTCTCCCTCACTCTCCCCTTTCTCCATCTCTCTCTCTCTCTCACTATCTCTCTGTCTCCCTCACTCTCCCCTTTCTCCATCTCTCTCTCTCTCTATCTCTCTCTGTCTCCCTCACTGTCCCCTTTCTCCATCTCTCTCTCCCTCTCACTATCTCTCTGTCTCCCTCACTCTCCCCTTTCTCCATCCCCCTCTCTCCCTCACTATCTCTCTGTCTCCCTCACTCTCCCCTTTCTCCATCTCTCTCTCTCTCTCTATCTCTCTGTCTCCCTCACTCTCCCCTTTCTCCATCTCTCTCTCTATCTCTCCATCTCCCTCTCTCTCCCTCTCTCACTATCTCTCTGTCTCCCTCACTCTCCCCTTTCTCCATCTCTCTCTCCCTCACTATCTCTCTGTCTCCCTCACTCTCCCCTTTCTCCATCTCTCTCTCTCTCTAACTATCTCTCTGTCTCCCTCACTCTCCCCTCTCTCCCTCTCCCTCTCTATCTCTGCATCTCCCTCTCTCTCCCTCTCTCACTATCTCTGTCTCCCTCACTCTCCCCTCTCTCTCACTATCTCTGTCTCCCTCACTCTCCCCTCTCTCTCTCTCTATCTCTCTGTCTCCCTCACTCTCCCCTCTCTCCATCTCCCTCTCTCTCACTATCTCTCTGTCTCCCTCTCCCCTCTCTCCATCCCTCTCTCCATCTCTCTCTCTCTCTCTCTCTCACTATCTCTCTGTCTCCCTCACTCTCCCCTCTCTCCATCTCCCCCTCTCTCACTATCTCTCTGTCTCCCTCACTCTCCCCTCTCTCCATCCCTCTCTCCATCTCTCTCTCTCTCTCTCTCTCACTATCTCTCTGTCTCCCTCACTCTCCCCTCTCTCCATCTCCCCCTCTCTCTCTATCTCTCTGTCTCCCTCACTCTCCCCTCTCTCCATTCTCTCTCTCACTATCTCTGTCTCCCTCACTCTCCCCTCTCTCCATCTCCCTCTCTCTCTCTCTATCTCTCTGTCTCCCTCACTCTCCCCTCTCTCCATCTCTCTCTCTCTCACTATCTCTGTCTCCCTCACTCTCCCCTCTCTCCATCTCCCTCTCTCTCTCTCTATCTTTCTGTCTCCCTCACTCTCCCCTCTCTCTCTCTATCTCTCTGTCTCCCTCACTCTCCCCTCTCTCCATCTCCCCCTCTCTCACTATCTCTCTCCCTCACTCTCCCCTCTCTCCATCCCCCTCTCTCTCTCTCTCTCAGTCTCCCTCACTGTCCTCTCTCTCCATCTCCCTCTCTCTCTCTCTCACTATCTCTCTGTCTCCCTCACTCTCCCCTCTCTCCATCTCCCCCTCTCTCTCACTATCTGTCTCCCTCACTCTCCCCGATCTCCATCTCCCTCTCTCACTATCTCTCTGTCTCCCTTACTCTCCCCTCTCTCCATCTCCTTCTCTCCCTCTCTCACTATCTATGTCTCCCTCACTCTCCCCTCTCTCCATCTCTCTCTCTCCCTCTCTCACTATCTATGTCTCCCTCACTCTCCCCGATCTCCATCTCTCTCTCTCCCTCTCTCACTATCACTGTCTCCCTCACTCTCCCCGATCTCCATCTCCCTCTCTCTCTCTATCTCACTGTCTCCCTCACTCTCCCCTCTCTCTCTCTCTCTCTCACTATCTCTCTGTCTCCATCCCCCCCCTCTCTCTCTGTCTGTCAACCCCCCCCCCCCTGCTGTGTCTGTCTAAGGGAAGTAATTGGCAGCATTGTCTTGGTGTCCGTGGTACTGGGGTCCTTCGCCATCGAGTGACGACTGTCAGTGCTTAGTCCACACCCCACGATATTTCCGCTGAGGGTAGACACAAGTAAAGAGAGAGAAGAAAACCCACATCCATTCCTTGATGATTTATCGGCGCGCAAAAAAGGCAACCCAGACATGGAACCAGACTGCTGATCAATCATCAGTGTCACAAACCTACAGACCCAGACATTTTTTTTTTTTAACTGAAGTTGAAGTGTTCATTTTAAAAACAAACAAACAAACAAAAATCACTGCGCGTGTTATGGAACTATGAACTATTGAACGAATGGAAAGGCTTTTTTATATCCAAACTAAAAGAACGGTCATTTCAGACTGTTCAGTCTGACTCAGCCAGCTTTTGGCGCTGCTGCAGTATGGCGGGCTTCAACTGCGTAGGAATGCGAGGATGTCCAAACGATTTGTGCATACAGACAGACTGGCACTCATTGACACCCCCCCCCCCCCCACACACACACACACACACACACGATATATTCGTCTAAAATCACTGGCACGAAGTGAATATAATATATAGGCGTTTAACTATAGAACACACACACACACACACACACACACACACATACACACACACACACTCGACTTTGGTCACAAAGGCACTCGACCTCCCCTGCCCCCTGTCAGGGCCCCTCAGCCTGACGGGA
>NC_134883.1:1054199-1076699 GCF_041734735.1 Babylonia areolata | reverse complement strand
ACATCCCCCCTCTCCTCCCTACCTCTACATATCCCCCCTCTCCTCCCTACCTCTACACATCCCCCATCTCCTCCCTACCTCTACACATCCCCCCTCTCTACATATCCCCCCTCTCCTCCCTACCTCTACACATCCACCCTCTCTACATACCCCCCCTCTCCTCCCTACCTCTACACATCCCCCCTCTCCTCCCTACCTCTACATATCCCCCCTCTCCTCCCTACCTCTACACATCCCCCCTCTCCTCCCTACCTCTACACATCCCCCCTCTCCTACCTACCTCTACACATCCCCCCTCTCTACACATCCCCCCTCTCTACATATCCCCCCTCTCCTCCCTACCTCTACATATGCCCCTACCTCTACACATCCCCCCTCTCCTCCCTACCTCTACACATACCCCTCTCTACATATCCCCCCTCTCCTCCCTACCTCTACACATCCCCCCTCTCTACATATCCCCCCTCTCCTCCCTACCTCACCACATCCCCCCTCTCCTCCCTACCTCTACACATCCCCCCTCTCTACATATCCCCCCTCTCCTCCCTACCTCTACACATCCACCCTCTCTACATACCCCCCCTCTCCTCCCTACCTCTACACATCCCCCCTCTCCTCCCTACCTCTACATATCCCCCCTCTCCTCCCTACCTCTACACATCCCCCCTCTCCTCCCTACCTCTACACATCCCCCCTCTCTACACATCCCCCCTCTCTACATATCCCCCCTCTCCTCCCTACCTCTACATATGCCCCTACCTCTACACATCCCCCCTCTCCTCCCTACCTCTACACATACCCCTCTCTACATATCCCCCCTCTCCTCCCTACCTCTACACATCCCCCCTCTCTACATATCCCCCCTCTCCTCCCTACCTCACCACATCCCCCCTCTCCTCCCTACCTCTACACATCCCCCCTCTCTACATATCCCCCCTCTCCTCCCTACCTCTACACATCCCCCCTCTCTACACATCCCCCCTCTCTACATATCCCCCCTCTCCTCCCTACCTCTACACATCCCCCCTCTCCTCCCTACCTCTACACATACCCCTCTCTACATATCCCCCCTCTCCTCCCTACCTCTACACATCCCCCCTCTCTACATATCCCCCCTCTCCTCCCTACCTCACCACATCCCCCCTCTCCTCCCTACCTCTACACATCCCCCCTCTCTACATATCCCCCCTCTCCTCCCTACCTCTACACATCCCCCCTCTCTACACATCCCCCCTCTCTACATATCCCCCCTCTCCTCCCTACCTCTACACATCCCCCCTCTCCTCCCTACCTCTACACATCCCCCCTCTCTACATATCCCCCCTCTCCTCCCTACCTCTACACATCCCCCCTCTCCTCCCTACCTCTACATATCCCCCCTCTCCTCCCTACCTCTACACATCCCCCCTCTCTACATATCCCCCCTCTCCTCCCTACCTCTACATATCCCCCCTCTCCTCCCTACCTCTACACATCCCCCCTCTCCTCCCTACCTCTACACATCCCCCCTCTCCTCCCTACCTCTACCTCTACATATCCCCCCTCTCCTCCCTACCTCTACATATCCCACCCTCTCCTCCCTACCTCTACACATCCCCCCTCTCCTCCCTACCTCTACATATCCCCCCTCTCCTCCCTACCTCTACACATCCCCCCTCTCTACATATCCCCCCTCTCCTCCCTACCTCTACATATCCCCCCTCTCTACATATCCCCCCTCTCCTCCCTACCTCTACATATCCCCCCTCTCTACATATCCCCCCTCTCCTCCCCACCTCTACATATCCCCCCTCTCCTCCCCACCTCTACATATCCCCCTCTCCTCCCTACCTCTACATATCCCCCCTCTCTACATATCCCCCCTCTCCTCCCTACCTCTACATATCCCCCCTCTCCTCCCTACCTCTACACATCCCCCCTCTCCTCCCTACCTCTACATATCCCCCCTCTCTACATATCCCCCCTCTCCTCCCTACCCCTACATATCCCCCCTCTCCTCCCTACCTCTACACATCCCCCCTCTCCTCCCTACCTCTACACATCCCCCCTCTCTACACATCCACCCTCTCCTCCCTACCTCTACATACCCCCCCTCTCCTCCCTACCTCTACATATCCCCCCTCTCCTCCCTACCTCTACACATCCCCCCTCTCCTCCCTACCTCTACACATCCCCCCTCTCTACATATCCCCCCTCTCCTCCCTACCTCTACATATCCCCCCTCTCTACACATCCCCCCTCTCTACATATCCCCCCTCTCCTCCCTACCTCTACATATCCCCCCTCTCTACATATCCCCCCTCTCTACATATCCCCCCTCTCCTCCCTACCTCTACACATCCCCCCTCTCCTCCCTACCTCCACATATCCCCCCTCTCTACATATCCCCCCTCTCTACATATCCCCCCTCTCCTCCCTACCTCTACATATCCCCCCTCTCCTCCCTACCTCTACACATCCCCCCTCTCCTCCCTACCTCTACATATCCCCCCTCTCCTCCCTACCTCTACACATCCCCCCTCTCCTCCCTACCTCTACACATCCCCCCTCTCCTCCCTACCTCTACATATCCCCCCTCTCCTCCCTACCTCTACACATCCCCCCTCTCCTCCCTACCTCTACATATCCCCCCTCTCCTCCCTACCTCTAGACATCCCCCCTCTCCTCCCTACCTCTACATATCCCCCCTCTCCTCCCTACCTCTACACATCCCCCATCTCCTCCCTACCTCTACACATCCCCCCTCTCCTCCCTACCTCTACATATCCCCCCTCTCCTCCCTACCTCTACACATCCCCCCTCTCTACATATCCCCCCTCTCCTCCCTACCTCTACACATCCCCCCTCTCCTCCCTACCTCTACACATCCCCCCTCTCCTCCCTACCTCTACATATCCCCCCTCTCCTCCCTACCTCTACACATCCCCCCTCTCCTCCCTACCTCTACACATCCCCCCTCTCTACATATCCCCCCTCTCCTCCCTACCTCTACATATCCCCCCTCTCCTCCCTACCTCTACACATCCCCCCTCTCTATATATCCCCCCTCTCCTCCCTACCTCTACATATCCCCCCTCTCCTCCCTACCTCTACACATCCCCCCTCTCTACATATCCCCCTCTCCTCCCTACCTCTACATATCCCCCCTCTCCTCCCTACCTCTACACATCCCCCCTCTCTACATATCCCCCCTCTCCTCCCTACCTCTACACATCCCCCCTCTCCTCCCTACCTCTACACATCCCCCCTCTCTACATATCCCCCCTCTCCTCCCTACCTCTACATATCCCCCCTCTCCTCCCTACCTCTACACATCCCCCCTCTCCTCCCTACCTCTACACATCCCCCCTCTCTACATATCCCCCCTCTCCTCCCTACCTCTACACATCCCCCCTCTCTATATATCCCCCCTCTCCTCCCTACCTCTACATATCCCCCCTCTCCTCCCTACCTCTACACATCCCCCCTCTCTACATATCCCCCCTCTCCTCCCTATCTCTACATATCCCCCCTCTCCTCCCTACCTCTACACATCCCCCCTCTCTACATATCCCCCCTCTCCTCCCTACCTCTACATATCCCCCCTCTCCTCCCTACCTCTACACATCCCCCCTCTCCTCCCTACCTCTACACATCCCCCCTCTCTACATATCCCCCCTCTCCTCCCTACCTCTACATATCCCCCCTCTCCTCCCTACCTCTACACATCCCCCCTCTCCTCCCTACCTCTACACATCCCCCCTCTCTACATATCCCCCCTCTCCTCCCTACCTCTACATATCCCCCCTCTCCTCCCTACCTCTACACATCCCCCCTCTCCTCCCTACCTCTACACATCCCCCCTCTCTACATATCCCCCCTCCCCTCCCTACCTCTACACATCCCCCCACTCCCCTCGTCTTCCATCTGCTGTTTTGATGCAGGCCGGAGAGGACGCATTGATGAGGTAGGTGTGTGTGTGTGTGTGTGTGTGTGTGTGTGTGTGTGTGTGTGCGTGCGTGCGTGCGTGCGTGCGTGCGTGTGTGCGTGCGTGCGTGCGCGTGCGCGCGCGTGTGTGTGTGTGTTTGGGGTGGAAATTTGTGCTCTGGAAGTTGTTGTTGATCTTTAGTGAAAAAAGTCTGTAGCTGTAGTCAAGTGAGAGACAGACAGACAGAGACGGAGACACAGAAAAAGAGAGACAGACAGAGACGGAGACATAGAAAGAGAGAGACAGACAGACAGACAGAGACGGAGATACAGAAAAAGAGAGACAGACAGACAGAGACGGAGACACAGAAAGAGAGAGAGAGAAAGAGACAGACAGACAGAGACGGAGACATAGAAAGAGAGAGAGAGACAGACAGACAGACAGAGACGGAGATACAGAAAAAGAGAGACAGACAGACAGAGACGGAGATACAGAAAAAGAGAGACAGACAGACAGACAGACAGAGACGGAGATACAGAAAAAGAGAGACAGACAGACAGAGACGGAGACACAGAAAGAGAGAGAGAGAAAGAGACAGACAGACAGAGACGGAGACACAGAAAGAGAGAGAGAGAAAGAGACAGACAGACAGAGACGGAGACACAGAAAAAGAGAGACAGACAGACAGACAGAGACGGAGACACAGAAAGAGAGAGAGAAAGAGACAGACAGACAGAGACGGAGACACAGAAAGAGAGAGAGAGAAAGAGACAGACAGACAGAGACGGAGACACAGAAAGAGAGAGACAGACAGACAGACAGACAGAGA
Source organism: Babylonia areolata (assembly GCF_041734735.1). Lineage (NCBI taxonomy): Eukaryota > Metazoa > Mollusca > Gastropoda > Neogastropoda > Buccinidae > Babylonia > Babylonia areolata. Next base: position 1,071,963 of record NC_134883.1, on the reverse strand, counting down.
CGGAGACACAGAAAGAGAGAGAGAAAGAGACAGACAGACAGAGACGGACACACAGAAAGAGAGAGACAGACAGACAGACAGAGACGGAGACACAGAAAGAGAGAGAGAAAGAGACAGACAGACAGAGACAGAGACATAGAAAGAGAGAGAGAGACAGACAGACAGACAGAGACGGAGACACAGAAAGAGAGAGAGAAAGAGACAGAGACGGAGACACAGAAAGAGAGAGAGAAAGAGACAGACAGACAGAGACGGAGACACAGAAAGAGAGAGAGAGAAAGAGACAGACAGACAGAGACGGAGACATAGAAAGAGAGAGAGACAGACAGACAGACAGAGACGGAGACACAGAAAAAGAGAGACAGACAGACAGAGACGGAGACACAGAAAGAGAGAGAGAAAGAGACAGACAGAGACGGAGACACAGAAAGAGAGAGAGAGACAGACAGACAGACAGAGACGGAGACACAGAAAAAGAGAGACAGACAGACAGAGACGGAGACACAGAAAGAGAGAGAGAAAGAGACAGACAGAGACGGAGACACAGAAAAAGAGAGAGAGAGACAGACAGACAGAGACGGAGACAGAAAAAGAGAGAGAGACAGACAGACAGACAGAGACGGAGACATAGAAAGAGAGAGAGACAGACAGACAGACAGAGACGGAGACATAGAAAGAGACAGACAGACAGACAGACAGAGACAGACAGACAGAGACAGACAGAGAGGAGGAGGGAAGGGGAGGAGAGAAGGGAGCGAGGATCACAGAGAGAACGCAAGAACGCAAGAACGCAAGAATTTTAATGTAAGGTCACCGACCTGTATACATTTTGGGTGCACGTGTTGCACACACAGCTTAACTAAAATAAAATAGGAAGAACGAAAACAATCCACATAATACACAGTGAGCTCACTGAGAACAAGTAAACTAAATGAAAAGCACAAGGCTGATATGTCTGTTTAGGGCTGAAAGTACTCTTCTCTCAGTCTTAATGCATAAAAAACAAACATTGCAACATCTCTGGTCACATTACAACTTTCGTTTTGCAGCAGAAATGATAATGACAGATTTCTAATATGTTGCATATGCTTGAGCAAATATTTCCTTCTAATATCATCATATAATGGACAAGCTGTTAGTACATGTAGTTCGTTCTCTATTCTACCACCACATGGGCAGTTTTTCAAAACATCACAATAACGCTGATTTATTTTTAGTTCATTTATACCAAAACGGAACTTAATGAAGGCTGATCTAAATTTACTGATGGTAAGATCAGATAAGTATTTTTCAGGTTGTAATAAGGATTTGAATGTCCTATATGTTTCATAACGATTACTTCCGTTGAGTTTGCTTGCCCAATCCTGTTTAAAGCCATCTATCATGCGTTGTTTGAATATTTTAAGAAAAACATTTACATCCCCAACCCCGCCATTTATCCAAACTTCTGAAAACCCATAAATGTCTAAGCAATGTTTCAGTCCATCTGCCCAGTTTCTTGAAGACATATCAGCATTGTATGTCATCTTATTTACGTTCATTAGGTACGCCTGTTTCGGGATTCTCGATAGAGACATTTGATTTAGCTTAAACCAGTATCGCAAAGTACTGATGCAACTATCAATGTATAATGGATATCGACCAAGATCACCATAGATCATTACATTTGGGGTTTTGGGACTGACACTCAAAAATCTTTTACAAGCAAACAAATGGACAGACTCAACTGCTTTGAAGCGCATTATTCCCCACATTTCAGATGCGTATAATAGCATAGGTTTTATCTGCGCATCAAAGAGTTTAAAAAACACGGTTCTGTCCATATTGCCAAGACTCCACATTGTTCTCATAATTTCAACCACCCTCCCTTTTGCCCTGCCAGCGAACTCTTCAAGTGCAGAAATGAAAGATAACTTGGTAGACAGCATAAAACCCAGATATTTATAATTGTTTACAACTTCAATTTCGTCTCCATCGAAATACCATTTTTCTGCTTTAGACAGATGGCCACCCTTTCTGCAAACCATTATTTTTGTTTTATTCAAATTTACTGTCAGTCCAAGAGATTTAGATGCTTTGTTAAGATTATCTAATTGATTTTGTAAACCTGCTGGTGACGATGACAGCAAGACAATATCATCTGCAAACAATAACAGAAATATTTCTTGTAAGCCTGGCAAAAACTGAAAACCGTGTTTTCCATTCTTGGTCACCTCGTCAGCGACTTCTGAAATCAAAAGCGAGAAAAGCAAGGGAGACAACAAACATCCTTGCTTTACTCCTGCAGGACAATCAAAAAATTCTGAAACATAAGGCCCCCATCGGACACAAGACTGAACTGTACTGTACATCGCTTTTAATATTCGGATCATTTTGGTTGATGTTCTTATCTTGTTAAGCACTGCCCATAGACTATTTCGATCAACTGAGTCGAAAGCCTTCTGATAATCTATGAAAGCAATATAAAGCTTATTCTTCCTTGCTCCATTTAAACATTTTTGGATCACAGAGAGAGAGAGAGAGAGAGAGAGAGAGAGAGAGAGAGAGAAAGAGGAGGGGAGGGAGGAAAAATATAGACGTGACTACAGATAAAGAGGACAGATAAGACACACACACAAAAAAAACAACAAAAAAAACAAAAACAAAACCCCTACAGCTAAAGCGTAAAGGCAAAGGTTTACACACAAATAACAGTGTATAGAATGACGAAATCGGGGGGAAAAAAAGAAAAAAAGGAAGGAATGAACAAAGACGAGAAAAATCTGCCGAAATACAAAAGGAATTTAAAAAAGGTGAAGAAGAACGAGAAGGAGGAGGAGAAAGAGAAGAAGAGAAAAAAAACAACATTTGGGAGAGACCAGATCCCAATTCCCCCCCGAGAAAAAATCATTTAGATTAGTGCAACTTTACACCTCTTGCCTATCAATACCTTCTGTATTTAACAACACTGAGAGACTGCACACACACACACACACACACACACACACACACAGAGTAGCGGAAACGATTGCAGACACACACACACACACACACACACCCCACTTCAGGGACTAAACAGTGAGACACACACAGAGCTCTGCAATTAAAACAACTTAAGACGTCGCTTTTATATCAACTTGAATGTTAGAGAAATAAGACTTTAAAAAATCAAAACTGCTTTATTGTTTTGTATTGCATTGCACTGTGTCGTATTGTATTGCACTGTGTCGTATTGTATTGCACTGTGTCGTATTGCATTGCACTGTGTCGTATTGTATTGCACTGTATTACTCTCTCTTTTTTTTCTTTTTTTTTTGTGTGTGTGTGGGGGGGGGGGGGGGTAGGGGGTGGTCACCAAAAAATTGTTTGTGTGAAAGTCGGACTGCTCTCTCTAGGGAGAGCGCGATAATACAGCGTCTGTTATAGGGGGGGGGGGGGGGGGGAACTAATACTCAAATGAAGTTAAAATTCAAATGGAATTAAATTTCAAAAAGTCACTCATATGACCTTTGCCCGAAAGATTTCCCCCATAGGATTCTGATAACGCTTATCATGGTATCACAGCAAAGAGGTGTGTGTGGGGGGGGGTGGGGGTGGAGGGGGTGGGTGTGTGCGCGCAAAGGTCACACAAGTGCTCAACATACTTCCTCAGACAGTGATGTGTGTGTGTGTGTGTGTGTGTGTGCGCGCGCGCGCGCGCGCGCGAAGGTCACACAAGTGCTCAACATACTTCCTCAGACAGTGAGGTGTGTGTGTGTGTGTGTGTGTGTGTGTGTGTGTGTGTGTGTGTGTGTGTGTGTGTGTGTGCGAAGGTCACACAAGTGCTCAACATACTTCCTCAGACAGTGAGGTGTGTGTGTGTGTGTGTGTGTGTGTGTGTGTGTGTGTGTGTGTGTGTGTGTGTGTGTGTACATACGCTAAACGTCCACTGTATCAGATGGAGAGGGAGACAGAGACAGAAAGAAACAGACAGAAGGAAAAAGAGGCAGTGAAAGTCAAACTGTGAGAGAAAGAACGGACGAGTCCTAGAAACCGTGAGGAACAGGCGGGGAGAGAGAAACAGAAACAGAGGGGGGGGGGGGGGGGTCGAGGGGAGGGAGGGGGGAGGGGGGAAGGGAGAGAGACAATGACACAGACAGCGAAAGGATGATGCAGACACTGAGGCAGAAGGACAACAACAAAAAGATACACGACAAATGAAACTAATAAAGCAGTGACGAGGCAGACACAGACCCTAAAAAATTAAATAAAAGATAAAAAGACCGTGGTGGAAAAACAAAAACAAAAAAAAACCACCACCAAACCCATGTCAAATCACCATCAATCAAATCTGTCAGAAAATACCCAGGAATATCGCCCAGGCACGGCGTAAAAACTGGGAAATCACATGACGTGCATAATTATGCGTCACGCGGAATACTCTGGATGTTGTTGCTCTCTTTTTTTCCCCTAGAGCTTACGTTGTACCATCAACAATTCTCAAAAAGGGTGGTTTAACAAGAGTGATACTCTGTCTCTTTCATGTCTCTCTCCCCCTGTCACTCTCACTTACGTGTGCGTGTGTGTGTGTGTGTGTGTGTGTGTGTGTGTGTGTTGTGTGTGTGTGTTGTATGTATGTTTGCAAGCGCACGCGTTAGCTCGCATACTACCGAGTACATACATATGCCTGCGCGTACCTCCTGTCCAAAAGGGCGTTACCCACCAAAGTCAATCAGAATGACGATGATATCTTTACAGCAAAAGCTTGACATCAGACAACTACAAGAATCACAGATCATTAGTCTCCCCCTCCTCTCTTCCAACCCCACCCCCCGTCCACCTTTTTTTTTTCTTTTCTTTTCTTTATTGGTTGTTTGCTTGTTTTTATTTTGTGTTGATAACGATTTTTCCCCCATATCAGAAACAGTTGGCAGTACTGAGGCAAAGTGCAGCGGTAAGCACTCCATAAATGACGAAGCCGAAAACCAAATAGCAGTGAACACGAGAAAAGATGTGACATGAATTCAAACACCGCTGACATGTGACATGTGCCACACTCATCAACACCGTTGACATGTGACATGTGACACACTCATCAAACACCGTGACATGTGCCACACTCATCAAACACCGTTGACAGGTGACATGTGCCACACTCATCAACACCGTTGACATGTGACATGTGCCACACTCATCAAACACTGTGACATGTGCCACACTCATCAAACACTGTGACATGTGACATATGCCACACTCATCAAACACCGTTGACAGGTGACATGTGCCACACTCATCAAACACCGTTGACAGGTGACATGTGCCACACTCATCAACACCGTTGACATGTGACATGTGCCACACTCATCAAACACTGTGACATGTGCCACACTCATCAAACACCGTTGACAGGTGACATGTGCCACACTCATCAAACACCGTTGACAGGTGGCATGTGCCACACTCATCAAACACCGTTGACAGGTGACATGTGCCACACTCATCAACACCGTTGACAGGTGGCATGTGCCACACTCATCAAACACCGTTGACATGTGACATGTGCCACACTCATCAAACACCGTTGACAGGTGATATGTGCCACACTCATCAAACACCGTTGACAGGTGGCATGTGCCACACTCATCAAACACCGTTGACAGGTGGCATGTGCCACACTCATCAAACACCGTTGACATGTGACATGTGCCACACTCATCAAACACTGTGACATGTGCCACACTCATCAAACACTGTGACATGTGACATATGCCACACTCATCAAACACCGTTGACAGGTGACATGTGCCACACTCATCAAACACCGTTGACAGGTGACATGTGCCACACTCATCAAACACCGTTGACAGGTGACATGTGCCACACTCATCAAAAACCTTCATGTTCGTCAAAAGTGGTTGCATCAGCAGCAAGTAAGCCAAGTAAGTGCACAAAGAATGTGGTCTGTCATAACACTGGAATTTAGTATAAACAATTTTTAGATGCCTTTCATAATAGTCAGATGATTTCTTTTCGAACTTTCCTTGTGACGTGAAAAGACAGCATTCTCCTGTCTGATGGTAAAATGGATTCTGAACCAGTGGTAATCTTTCTACCTTGGTGTTCCTTGGCAATTACAGAGCATTGTCTGTATCAACTATCACTAAATGGGCCCCGATCTCCGACAGAAAGAAGACAGAATGTGGCTGTCTCACAAGATAGAAGAGAAAGGAAATATTTCCCTCTGATAAACTGGCTCCTTGACTGCAGGAGTGGTGCAGCAAGTGTGAATCTTTTTTTCTTTTTCTTTTTTAAATTACAACAAATACTTTCATGTACGTACGTGTTTGAAAAGTAAAAATATATCTACTCAAGCAAACACATACACACACATTCTCTCTCTCTCTCTCTCTCTCTCTCTCTCTCTCTCTCTCTCTCTCTCACACACACACACACACACATAGATATATAGATACGCTTATATGGATTTGTCAGCGAATAGTAACCCTTCCCTGCAGATGAGTGCATGTACGCGCGCACACTCTCTCTCACACACACACACACACAGCACTGACATGCACGTGAGCCACAGAGGTCCAGTTGGTGGCGGACAGGTTCATGAAGTAGCAGTCCACGGACAGGGGGTGGCTGTTGAAGTCAAAGCGAGTCACGTGCATCTCGTACCCCCTCACCGCCTTGTAGGAATCTGCAAACACACCCCGTACTGGTTTACACTTTTTCTTTTTTTTAAAGCCTGAACCGGACTATAAATGGCGGGCGATTTGAATCAAGCCAGTTTCTCACCAGAGTCTGACACTGTGACGTCGGTGAAGGTTTATTCAAAATAAAAGCCTAATAAAGCTACGGTTTGGCTTCATTTATGGCAGAGAGCGAGATTTGCCTAGCAGCTTCCAATCTAGACCTGAATTGACTTTGGAAAGTACAAAATGTGTCAGCTACACGTAATACAAAATTTGAATGCAGAGAAAAGGGGCGCAACCGAAACCTTGCTCTCGGGAGTTAAGACTTTAATCAAGAAACAAGGCAAAATACAGTGCTCAATTCAGAAAACTTGAGCAAAAAGCCTGAGCTTATATCGTGCTCTTTCATGTGTCACAAATGACAACAACAACAACAACAAAAAAACCGCAATGGCGAAAATACACACAATGTTTGATAATGAAAAGAAAGTTGTGGTTTCTAAAAGCCAACCTCATTGGCCATTTACGAAGAAACCACTTACGTGTTACCACCACTCGTAAAGTCATTGGTTAGAAGCGAGCACGTGGTTTCTATAAGCCAAACTCATTGGCCCCTGTCAAACACACCACGTGTTCTCACTACTCGTAAAGTCATTGGTTATAAGCGAGCACGTGGTTTCTAAAAGCCAGCCTCACTGGCCCCTGTCAAACACACCACGTGCTCTCACTACCCTAAAATCAATGGTTATAAGCGAGCACGTGGTTTCTAAAAGCCAGCCTCACTGGCCGAGAGTGTCGGCCATCCCACCGAAGCTTACTGGTCCAGGTTGGACGGGTGACGACGACCAAAAAAGTAGTTGAACTGTCTTACAGGAAGCTGTAGAACGCTTTGCAAAGTATTCAGCTGGAATGGGAAACAAAACAACAACAAAAATACGCCAACAGACACTGGCATAAACGAGAAAAATGTATCCATAAAGCAAGAAAACGAACAAAATCGCGCACACACTCTATGTTACACACACACACACACACACACACACACACACACACACACACACACACACCTCACACACACACACACACACACACACACACACACACAGAGAGAGAGAGAGGCACAAACACAGACACACACATTCTACATACACATACACAGAGAGAGAGAGGCACAAACACAGACACACACACCACTTCAGGGACTAAACAGTGAGACACACACAGAGCTCTGCAATTAAAACAACTTAAGACGTCGCTTTTATATCAACTTGAATGTTAGAGAAATAAGACTTTAAAAAATCAAAACTGCTTTATTGTTTTGTATTGCATTGCACTGTGTCGTATTGTATTGCACTGTATTACTCTCTCTTTTTTTTGGGGGGGGGGGGGGGGGGGGGGTAGGGGGTGGTCACCAAAAAATTGTTTGTGTGAAAGATGGACTGCTCTCTCTAGGGAGAGCGCGATAATACAGCGTCTGCTATGGAGGGGGGGGGGGGAAACTAATACTCAAATGAAGTTAAAATTCAAATGGAATTAAATTTCAAAAAGTCACTCATATGACCTTTGCCCGAAAGATTTCCCCCATAGGATTCTGATAACGTATGAGGAGTCTATCCAAGTTCTACTCCGCTTATCATGGTATCACAGCAAAGAGGTGTGTGTGTGTGTGTGTGTGTGTGTGTGTGTGTGTGGGTGTGTGTGGGTGGGTGTGTGCGCGCAAAGGTCACACAAGTGCTCAACATACTTCCTCAGACAGTGAGGCACAAACATAGACACACATATTCTACATACAGAGAGAGAGAGAGAGAGAGAGAGAGAGAGGCACAAACACAGACACATACATTCTATATACACATACAGAGAGACAAATGACAATGACAATGACAAATGTTTTATTGAGGGTAAAATGGATAAGCTGGAAGCTTCTTTACACCATGCCCTCACACACGCATACACACACATACACACACACACACATTGTAATAAATGAAATAAGTATGAATACTAAATGACATAGAACAAACCAAATAGATAATAATAGTCATTATCTCAGAGAGACAGAGAGAGAGAGAGACACAGAGAGAGAGAGAGAGAGAGAGAGACACACACACACACACACACACACACACACACACACACACACACACACACACACACACACACAATGTCCGCAGAACTAAAGCCCAGCGCTGTGGCAGCGAGCTAACATGATGTACGTACAGTCATAGGGGGCCTTCCAGGTGATGTTGAAGTGGACCTTCTCCCCCACCTTCACCTGCTCAATGGCCAGGTCACGTGGGCGGTTCGGAAAGTCATTGGCCGATTCGTCTGCAACACAGAGAGAAAAAAAATGCAACCAACAACCACACTTAGTACTGTACACGCTGTATGGCACTGTACTGTACAAACCACACTTAGTACTGTACACGCTGTATGGCACTGTACTGTACAAACCACACTTAGTAATCAAATCAAATCAAATCAAATCAAAAACACTTTATTAATCCACATGGAAATTAAGTTGTGCAATCACAGGCTCATTGTAAACACTGGCATAAAATCATGCGCAACATAAGAAGAGATTAAAACTAGTCAAATAAGAATTCCCAATAGCTGACGATATACTAACCCCCCCACTCCCCACACACACATACTCATGTTAAGACAATAGGGTATTGCACAACAATATTTACAAATGAAAACATCCAACAACAAAAAAGGGCATAAGATTACTAAAAATGACATGCGCGCACGCACGCACACACACCCACACACACACACACACATGCACACACACACACACACACACACACACACACACACACACACACACACACGTTAAGACCATAAGGTATTGTACAACAATACATAAATAAAAACATCAAGGGAATAAATCGTATATATAAGTAAAATGCACACACACACACCCACACACACACACACACACACACACACGCACACACACACACTCACACACACACAAACAACGTATGCATGCACATAACATATGTCACGCCAATAAGATTAGAACATTAACATTAAGATACATGAAATCCAAGTAAAATAAGAAAATATTTAAAAATCACTTCCGATCACACACACACACAAATGCTTGCTTGCCCGTGCTCACCCGCTCAGTCCCACATGCACGCATAATGTCTGCTCCCATACACTCGTCTGCTGGTGAAGTTCAGGTGTTGCTGTGGCGAGGGGGCTTGGGGGGTGGGAGGGTTCACTTAGTGTATTGGATGTTTTGATTGTGTGCGCGAATGGCTGTAGGAATAAATGAATTAATGTATCGAGATGTTCTTGCGCGTGGAGCTCTAAACCTACCACTTATGTCTGACCTTCTGCTATTAATGTCATCATGTAGTGGGTGTCTTACGTCGGTCAAAATTGTTATTAGTCTGTCAGTCAGTTTTCTATTGTGCATGTCGCTAAAGGTGTCTTGTCTTATACCCACCACCCCACCCGCTTTCCTAATGACTTTTTCCAACCTGTCTTTGTCATGTTTGGTCAGGTTTCCCCCCCAGCACACGGCTCCGTATGTTAAAACACTACAGACAACAGATGTGTAAAACATTTGGAGCATCTGCTTGCATACATTAAAAGATTTCATTTTTCTAAGACAGTACATGCGACTGTTGCTCTTTTTAATGAGTGCAGTTGAGTTTTCATTCCAAGACAGCTTATTGTCGATTATCACACCGAGATATTTGTATGAGTCTACTTGTTCGACCACTTCATTTTTTGTGATGATTTTACTTAAAGTTGATTTCTTTTTTCTGAAGTCGATTACAAGCTCTTTGGTTTTGCCAACATTCAGCTCAAGGAAATTTTCTTCACACCAGTTCACAAACCTGTCAATTTCTCTTCGGTAGTCAGTGTCATCGTCATCAGTAATAAGTCCTGTCAGTGCGGAGTCATCTGCAAACTTAACGAGGGGACACGTTGTATGGCACTGTACTGTACAAACCACACTTAGTATTGTACACGTCGTATGGCACTGTACTGTACAAACCACACTTAGTACTGTACACGCTGTATGGCACTGTACTGTACAAACCACACTTAGTACTGTACACGTTGTATGGCACTGTACTGTACAAACCACACTTAGTACTGTACACGCTGTATGGCACTGTACTGTACAAACCACACTTAGTACTGTACACGCGGTATGGCACTGTACTGTACAAACCACACTTAGTACTGTACACGCGGTATGGCACTGTACTGTACAAACCACACTTAGTACTGTACACGTTGTATGGCACTGTACTGTACAAACCACACTTAGTATTGTACACGTTGTATGGCACTGTACTGTACAAACCACACTTAGTACTGTACACGCTGTATGGCACTGTACTGTACAAACCACACTTAGTACTGTACACGTTGTATGGCACTGTACTGTACAAACCACACTTAGTACTGTACACGCTGTATGGCACTGTACTGTACAAACCACACTTAGTACTGTACACGTTGTATGGCACTGTACTGTACAAACCACACTTAGTATTGTACACGCTGTATGGCACTGTACTGTACAAACCACACTTAGTACTGTACACGCTGTATGGCACTGTACTGTACAAACCACACTTAGTACTGTACACGCTGTATGGCACTGTACTGTACAAACCACACTTAGTATTGTACACGCTGTATGGCACTGTACTGTACAAACCACACTTAGTACTGTACACGCTGTATGGCACTGTACTGTACAAACCACACTTAGTACTGTACACGCTGTATGGCACTGTACTGTACAAACCACACTTAGTACTGTACACGCTGTATGGCACTGTACTGTACAAACCACACTTAGTACTGTACACGCTGTATGGCACTGTACTGTACAAACCACACTTAGTACTGTACACGCTGTATGGCACTGTACTGTACAAACCACACTTAGTACTGTACACGCTGTATGGCACTGTACTGTACAAACCACACTTAGTACTGTACACGCTGTATGGCACTGTACTGTACAAACCACACTTAGTACTGTACACGCTGTATGGCACTGTACTGTACAAACCACACTTAGTACTGTACACGCTGTATGGCACTGTACTGTACAAACCACACTTAGTACTGTACACGCTGTATGGCACTGTACTGTACAAACCACACTTAGTACTGTACACGCTGTATGGCACTGTACTGTACAAACCACACTTAGTACTGTACACGCTGTATGGCACTGTACTGTACAAACCACACTTAGTACTGTACACGCTGTATGGCACTGTACTGTACAAACCACACTTAGTACTGTACACGCTGTATGGCACTGTACTGTACAAACCACACTTAGTACTGTACACGCTGTATGGCACTGTACTGTACAAACCACACTTAGTACTGTACACGCTGTATGGCACTGTACTGTACAAACCACACTTAGTACTGTACACGCTGTATGGCACTGTACTGTACAAACCACACTTAGTACTGTACACGCTGTATGGCACTGTACTGTACAAACCACACTTAGTACTGTACACGCTGTATGGCACTGTACTGTACAAACCACACTTAGTACTGTACACGCTGTATGGCACTGTACTGTACAAACCACACTTAGTACTGTACACGCTGTATGGCACTGTACTGTACAAACCACACTTAGTACTGTACACGCTGTATGGCACTGTACTGTACAAACCACACTTAGTACTGTACACGCTGTATGGCACTGTACTGTACAAACCACACTTAGTACTGTACACGCTGTATGGCACTGTACTGTACAAACCACACTTAGTACTGTACACGCTGTATGGCACTGTACTGTACAAACCACACTTAGTACTGTACACGCTGATTGGCACTGTACTGTACAAACCACACTTAGTACTGTACACGCTGTATGGCACTGTACTGTACAAACCACACTTAGTACTGTACACGCTGTATGGCACTGTACTGTACAAACCACACTTAGTACTGTACACGCTGTATGGCACTGTACTGTACAAACCACACTTAGTACTGTACACGCTGTATGGCACTGTACTGTACAAACCACACTTAGTACTGTACACGCTGTATGGCACTGTACTGTACAAACCACACTTAGTACTGTACACGCTGTATGGCACTGTACTGTACAAACCACACTTAGTACTGTACACGCTGTATGGCACTGTACTGTACAAACCACACTTAGTACTGTACACGCTGTATGGCACTGTACTTTACAAACCACACTTAGTACTGTACACGCTGTATGGCACTGTACTGTACAAACCACACTTAGTACTGTACACGCTGTATGGCACTGTACTGTACAAACCACACTTAGTACTGTACACGCTGTATGGCACTGTACTGTACAAACCACACTTAGTACTGTACACGTTGTATGGCACTGTACTGTACAAACCACACTTAGTACTGTACACGCTGTATGGCACTGTACTGTACAAACCACACTTAGTATTGTACACGTTGTATGGCACTGTACTGTACAAACCACACTTAGTACTGTACACGCTGTATGGCACTGTACTGTACAAACCACACTTAGTACTGTACACGCTGTATGGCACTGTACTGTACAAACCACACTTAGTACTGTACACGTTGTATGGCACTGTACTGTACAAACCACACTTAGTACTGTACACGCTGTATGGCACTGTACTGTACAAACCACACTTAGTATTGTACACGCTGTATGGCACTGTACTGTACAAACCACACTTAGTACTGTACACGCTGTATGGCACTGTACTGTACAAACCACACTTAGTACTGTACACGCTGTATGGCACTGTACTGTACAAACCACACTTAGTACTGTACACGCTGTATGGCACTGTACTGTACAAACCACACTTAGTACTGTACACGTTGTATGGCACTGTACTGTACAAACCACACTTAGTACTGTACACGCTGTATGGCACTGTACTGTACAAACCACACTTAGTACTGTACACGCTGTATGGCACTGTACTGTACAAACCACACTTAGTACTGTACACGCTGTATGGCACTGTACTGTACAAACCACACTTAGTATTGTACACGCTGTATGGCACTGTACTGTACAAACCACACTTAGTATTGTACACGTTGTATGGCACTGTACTGTACAAACCACACTTAGTATTGTACACGCTGTATGGCACTGTACTGTACAAACCACACTTAGTATTGTACACGCTGTATGGCACTGTACTGTACAAACCACACTTAGTATTGTACACGCTGTATGGCACTGTACTGTACAAACCACACTTAGTACTGTACACGCTGTATGGCACTGTACTGTACAAACCACACTTAGTACTGTACACGCTGTATGGCACTGTACTGTACAAACCACACTTAGTAAGGTACATGCTGTATGGCACTGTACTGTACAAACCACACTTAGTATTGTACACGTTGTATGGCACTGTACTGTACAAACCACACTTAGTACTGTACACGTTGTATGGCACTGTACTGTACAAACCACACTTAGTATTGTACACGTTGTATGGCACTGTACTGTACAAACCACACTTAGTATTGTGCACGTTGTATGGCACTGTACTGTGCTACACTGTTTCCATGCACTGTGATTTGAATTATTGTGATTTGTGTGTTTGTAAAAAACACGTTTCTGCTAAAAGAACTGTTTTCTCTGCGCTCCCCAAACCACGTCAGCATCACAGTGCAGCACCAGTTATTTTGCTTTGTTTTGTTTTTTTGTTCGCACAACATGTGTCTTTGTTCACACGCCAATAACTATAATGCTTCCTGTGTCATTTTTGCCATGACTACTTTTTACGTGAGCTGCGTGCTGTATAGAAGCTCCTTTTTTGTCGTTTTATCCGAAAGACTAGCGCTCAGACCAGTACAAGGTGAGGTAAAGGGGGTAGAAAACAAAATTCCGATTTATGAATAGCTGGAAGCTGGAGACTGGGACCCCAGGCTTGACAAACCAGCCTCCTTAACCCTCTTGCACTCACTCCATACAGAGAGACTTGAGACTTAACTGTTGAGACTGACCAGCAGTTACGATTTTCTTTTTCTTTTTGATGGTCGTCCGGGGGATTTTATGCAGTAAATGATGTGGCCTTTGCACAAATCGTTCTGTGAATAAAATTGAGCGGCCTCCTTCGCTTCCTTTCAAACTGCTATCGCTGAATGCACGATTCATACAGTAATGCACAATGGTTGCCTTCAACTGGCAATGTTGATGTATGTCCTTTCTATCCTCTTTAAAATATTCGTAGGCAGTAAACACGTCTCTGGTGTAGTTACTGGTTTTTTTCTGTGTAGTCTGCTCTGTCTGTTTCTGTGTAGTCTGCTCTGTCTGTTTCTGTGTAGTCTGTTCTGTCTGTTTCTGTGTAGTCTGCTCTGTCTGTTTCTGTGTAGTCTGCTCTGTCTGTTTCTGTGTGGTCCCTGAGTTTTTCCTTTCTTTTTAACTCTAAACAAGAAATAAAATGCTACGCCGTCTTTAGACACACAAAAAACCTTTCCGGCAACGAACTAGAACGACCCAATAAAATCTTGGGTATCTGGATGCTGAACGACGGGCGCAATAGCCGAGTGGTTAAAACGTTGGACTTTCAATCTGACGCTCCCGGGTTCGAATCTCGGTAACGGCGCCTGGCGGGTAAAGGGTGGAGATTTTTCCGATCTCCCAGGTCAACATATGTGGAGACCTGCTTGTGCCAGAACTCCCTTAGTGTGTATACACAAGCAGAAGATCAAATGAACGTAGGAGTTGCAGCCCACGAACGAAGAAGGAAGAAGGATGGTGAAGGAAATAAACCATTCACGATCCGGAAATACCGCTTAATCCGGAAGACTTCCAACCAATCATTGGTACCAGTGGACAGATTTTTTCCCTCTATGTTAAATCCAAATTTGATACTGACAAAGCATTTCCAGAGAAAATGAATTGGTTCAAACTCATCACGGGGACACACACACACAGAACCGTAGCACCATATCATTACATAGACTCACTTTGTGTGCAACCACATACAAGAGCCAATAAACATCTGAAAAAGAAGTCTAACTGTCTTTACAGGGAGGGGAAACATTCAAGATCATTTTGTCGCTTGCAGCTTTCAAAGGCACCCTTTAGGCACTGGAAGAGGTTTCAGTCGGGTTTTATTTCAGCCTTTATGGCTAGAAGGAACTCACTGACCTATTTCACGTCAAGATGCGGACAATGGCACTTGTGGGGGTGGGGTTGGGGGGGGGGAGAGAGAGAGAGAGAGAGAGAGAGAGAGAGAACGTCAAGATGCGGACAATGGCACTTGTGGAAAGAGAGAGAGAGAGAAAGAAAGGAGGGGGGAGGGCTGGGATGAAGGGGAAGAGAGAGAGAGAGAGAGAGAGAGAGAGAGTGAGTGAGTGAGTGAGTGTGAGAGAGAGAGAGAGAGAGAGAGAGTGAGTGAGTGAGAGGATGACTGCCAGAAGTCTTTTTTGTCCTTCAACTTACAATCCTCAGACAATCTGCTCTGTGTGTGTGTGTGTGTGTGTGTGTGTGTGTGTGTGTGTGTGTATGCGCGCGCGCGCATATGAATGAGACTGAGAGAGAGGAGGGGGGGCAGGAATTGATAACATAACCGTACAGATAGCGGCCAGGAAACTGTTACACATCTTCCTGTTTACGGGGAGGTAAGATACTTCGGTCGGCCTGCCTGTGTGTCGGTCTGTCTGTCAGTGTGTCTGTTAGTCCGTCCGTCAATCACCAACCGTGACAAAACGAATCCGATGTGAAGCGGACCTGGTGTGCAGTTCAGTGGAGCGCCAGCTGACAGGGTTATGAAGTGGTGCAGTTAACATGGCAGCTCGTCACATTACCATCACAAGGGAGGTACAATTCTATGGATGTTGGGCTGGAGATAATCTGGGCTGTTGACTGTGCGTACCAGTTGGAAAGTCCTTTCCTACCCGTCTATCCCCCTACTGTGTGTGTGTGTGTGTGTGTGTGTGTCTGTGTGTGTGTGTATCTGTGTGTGTGTGTGTGTCTGTGTGTGTGTGTGTGTGTGTGTGTGTGTGTGTGTGTGTGTGTCTGTGTGTGTGTGTGTGTGTGTGTGTGTGTGTGTGTGTCTGTGTGTGTGTGTGTGTGTGTCTGTGTGTGTGTGTGTGTGTGTGTGTGTGTGTGTGTGTGTGTGTATGTGTGTGTGTGTGTGTGTGTGTGTGTGTGTGTGTGTGCTTGCGTGTGATTGGAAGAAGTGAGGTGAATCCACTATGGTTACCGTACAGCTCGGGAGATCTAGTTTAGTGTGCCCCCCGTCAAGCTTCTGTCTGAAGCGAAACGAATTTTTAATTCACGAGGGTAGTGGAGTAAGCACAGCTGCTTTTTTACATCCAGTCCTCAACGGCAAAAAAGAAAGAAAAGCGAAAAAAAACAACCATAAACACACACACACACACACACACACACACACACACACACACACACACAAAATTACACATGAAAATAAAGTGCATAAATAAAAACATGTACACAGCCTAAGTATGACGCAAGTAATTGTTGAGAAATTAAAGATCCATTCATTTTGGCAACGTTTCAATCAGGCCAACGAGACATGAGCTGTCCACACACACACACACACACACACGCACACACACACACACACGGACACGGACACGTGCCCTATGACGTGATCCCTTTTCCATGGGTCAGAAGAAGTGGGCAAAGATCGGTGTTACGGAAGTCAGGTGACCCCAATGTTTATTTCACACCCCTTGGAAGGCTGACAGTTGAGAGAAAGGTTTATTTCACACCCCTTGGAAGGCTGACAGTTGAGAGAAAGGTTTATTTCACACCCCTTGGAAGGCTGACAGTTGAGAGAAAGGTAAAAAGGCAGACACGCTGTGCTGAGTCAGGTGACCCCCGTGTATATTTCACACCCTTTGGAAGGCTGACAGTTGAGAGAAAGGTTTATTTCACACCCCTTGGAAGGCTGACAGTTGAGAGAAAGGTTTATTTCACACCCCTTGGAAGGCTGACAGTTGAGAGAAAGGTTTATTTCACACCCCTTGGAAGGCTGACAGTTGAGAGAAAGGTTTATTTCAAACCCCTTGGAAGGCTGACAGTTGAGAGAAAGGTAAAAAGGCAGACACGCTGT
>NC_134883.1:1034199-1049199 GCF_041734735.1 Babylonia areolata | reverse complement strand
GGGGGGGGAGGGTTGGTTTGGGGTGAGGGTGGGAGGTGGGGCATGGGGTGGGGTGTGGGGGTGAGAGACCCAGGGAAATAAAATTGCAAATCAAGTTGTTGTACGACTGCCCCTTTTTATCCTGAGAGAGTGAGGGAGGGAGGGAGTGACAGAGACAGAGAGACAGAAACTGAGAGAGAGAGACAGAGATAGAGACAGAGACAGAGAAACGAAACGAAAGGAAATTTTATTTAAGCAGAGAAATGAGATCAGCAATTAGCATGCTTTTTCCAGCCAGTCCTGAGGCAAAACGAAAAGTACAAAAGCACTGGAAAGAGAGAGAGGGAGGGAGAGAAAGAATATGGAAAGAGAGAGAGAGAATGGGAAAGAGAGAGAGGGAGTGAGAGAAAGAATATGGAAAGAGAGCGAGAGGGGGGGTAAGAGAGTAAGGGAGGGAGAGAAAGAGGAGGGAGCAAGAGGAAGACAGAGAGAGGGGTGGAAAGAGGAAGACAGAGAGAGGGGTGGAAAGAGGAAGACAGGAGGGAAGGAGAGGAAGACAGGAGGGAAAGAGGAAGACAGGAGGGAAGGAGGCAGACAGACAGGAGGGAAGGAGGAAGACAGGAGGGAAGGAGAGGCAGACAGACAGGAGGAGACGGTGGAGAAGAAGGGAGGGAGGGGAGGTTGAGGGGTTACCAAAGGACAGGAACTTTCACAACGACGACACCAAAGAGAAGATGCTACACGGCTGTGTCCTCCAAGCTTTCCTTCTAGACCAATCCACAGAACGTGTTCAGCCAACTGTGGGCACTAAGCTTTCCTTCTAGACCAGTCCACAGAACGTGTTCAGCCAACTGTGGGCACTAAGCTTTCCTTCTAGACCAGTCCACAGAACGTGTTCAGCCAACTGTGGGCACCAAGCTTTCCTTCTGGACCAGTCCACAGAACAGCCAACTGTGGGCACCAAGCTTTCCTTCTAGACCAGTCCACAGAACAGCCAACTGTGGGCACCAAGCTTTCCTTCTGGACCAGCCTACAAAACGTGTTCTGCCAACTGTGGGCACCAAGCTTTCCTTCTAGACCAGTCCACAGAACAGCCAACTGTGGGCACCAAGCTTTCCTTCTAGACCAGTCCACAGAACGTGTTCAGCCAACTGTGGGCACCAAGCTTTCCTTCTGGACCAGCCCACAGAACGTGTTCTGCCAACTGTGGGCACCAAGCTTTCCTTCTAGACCAGTCCACAGAACAGCCAACTGTGGGCACCAAGCATTCCTTCTGGACCAGTCCACAGAACAGCCAACTGTGTGCTCCAGTCCACAGAACAGCCAACTGTGGGCACCAAGCTTTCCTTCTAGACCAGTCCACAGAACAGCCAACTGTGGGCACCAACCAGTACGGGCCAAAAACAAACCAACCAATTATACAAACAACAATTGGGAAGAGCGACCTACAAACAAACCAATTATACAAACAACAATTGGGAAGAGCGACCTACAAACAAACCAATTATACAAACAACAATTGGGAAGAGCGACCTACAAACAAACCAATTATACAAACAACAATTGGGAAGAGCGACCTACAAACAAACCAATTATACAAACAACAATTGGGAAGAGCGACCTACAAACAAACCAATTATACAAACAACAATTGGGAAGAGCGACCTACAAACAAACAAATTATACAAACAACAATTGGGAAGAGCGACCTACAAACAAACCAATTATACAAACAACAATTGGGAAGAGCGACCTACAAACAAACAAATTATACAAACAACAATTGGGAAGAGCGACCTACAAACCAATTATACAAACAACAATTGGGAAGAGCGACCTACAAACAAACCAATTATACAAACAACAATTGGGAAGATCGACCTACAAACCAACCAATTATACAAACAACAATTGGGAAGAGCGACCTACAAACAAACAAATTATACAAACAACAATTGGGAAGAGCGACCTACAAACCAATTATACAAACAACAATTGGGAAGATCGACCTACAAACAAACCAATTATACAAACAACAATTGGGAAGATCGACCTACAAACAAATTATACAATTGGGAAGAGCGACCTACAAACCAATTATACAAACAACAATTGGGAAGAGCGACCTACAAACAAACCAATTATACACACAACAATTGGGAAGAGCGACCTACAAACCAATTATACAAACAACAATTGGGAAGAGCGACCTACAAACAAACCAATTATACAAACAACAATTGGGAAGAGCGACCTACAAACAAACCAATTATACAAACAACAATTGGGAAGAGCAACCTACAAACCAATTATACAAACAACAATTGGGAAGAGCGACCTACAAACCAATTATACAAACAACAATTGGGAAGATCGACCTACAAACAAACCAATTATACAAACAACAATTGGGAAGAGCGACCTACAAACCAATTATACAAACAACAATTGGGAAGATCGACCTACAAACAAACCAATTATACAAACAACAATTGGGAAGATCGACCTACAAACAAATTATACAAACAACAATTGGGAAGAGCGACCTACAAACAAATTATACAAACAACAATTGGGAAGAGCGACCTACAAACAAACCAATTATACAAACAACAATTGGGAAGAGCGACCTACAAACAAACCAATTATACAAACAACAATTGGGAAGAGCGACCTACAAACCAATTATACAAACAACAATTGGGAAGAGCGACCTACAAACAAACCAATTATACAAACAACAATTGGGAAGAGCGACCTACAAACAAACCAATTATACAAACAACAATTGGGAAGAGCGACCTACAAACAAACCAATTATACAAACAACAATTGGGAAGAGCGACCTACAAACAAACCAATTATACACACAACAATTGGGAAGAGCGACCTACAAACAAACCAATTATACAAACAACAATTGGGAAGAGCGACCTACAAACAAACCAATTATACAAACAACAATTGGGAAGATCGACCTACAAACAAACTAATGATACACACAACAATTGGGAAGAGCGACCTACAAACAAACCAATTATACAAACAACAATTGGGAAGAGCGACCTACAAACAAACCAATTATACAAACAACAATTGGGAAGAGCGACCTACAAACACACGTACATTTTCTCTCCCTTCATGGTGAATATGCTACACTGTACGACGATTTCAATGTGTAAGTATGATAGTCAATTTGACTATGACCATCAGAACAGCAGAGGAAGTAACTACAGTCCTAACTATCTGGGCCAGAATGTGATTTTTTTTTCTTTCTTTTTTTTCTTTTTTTTTAAACAAACCAAGGCAAACACACACACACACACACACACACACACACACACGGAGAAACATCCATACTCGTGCGCACGCACGCAACAGCCACACATACTATACACACGCGCGCGCACACACACACACCCAGAGAGAGAGAGAGAGAAGAGGGAGTGGGGGAGGAGGGGGGGGAGAGGACGGAAAACAGACAAGGTCGGGAGAGCGAGACATGGCCAGGCCAGAAACAGACAACACGCGAAAGACTCGGGCAGTTCAGAAAAGCACTGAGGGCGACAGAGACCCCTCGACCCAAAGTTCATCAGTTCCACGTACACACTGCCGATAACACTTCTTCCATGGTCACACTTGACAGCCATTGATCCCATGATATCAGTTCCACGTACACACTGCCGATAACACTTCTTCCATGGTCACACTTGACAGCCACTGATCCCATGATCGCTAGTTCCTGTACTTGATCCTGACCGCCGGTCCATAGATCTGTTTCGGATAACTGTCAGGCGCACATGTGATCTACACACACACACACACACACGCACGCACGCACGCACACACACACACACACGCTTTGCTCACGCAAGCACACACACGCTGGTTGTTTTCTGATATTTAATTACCAGTGGTCTGATTACTTTCCCCCTAAAAATAAAAGGAAGTTGTGCAGAAAAAAAAAGATGTCAATATTTTGTGGAGTTGAGATGTTTCATAAAACCGTGAAAATCCTACACGTGCTGCACGTGAGAATGTCGTCTGGTCTTCAGGCCCTGGATCTGCAAGAAACCTGAGAACAGAACGCGAAAAAAAAGCACTTCCATAGCTATTGTTCAAAAAGACTTTTGTATGTTGCCGACGCAACGCACCGACTATCTTGCAGCAGATCTGGGGCGAGTCTGACTGTCAAAATCATTCACGTTAACAGATTAATGGAGATAGTCTTAGAAAAGCATGTAGATTGTATAAAATAATAATAATAATAATAATAATAATAATAATTCCATTTTGATATGAAGTGTCCAACATTTCAAACCATGGATCTGTCTCCAGGGACTGTGTTGACTGGATATGACAGTGGACGGTAAAGGCAAAACAAAAGAGAACTTTTCACGTATTCAAGTTTTATTTCAAACCCAACAAACATTTAACAGAAATCGTCGGGTTTTGTGTTTGTTTGTTTTTTTGTTTTTGTTTTGTTTTTGTTTTTGTTTTTGTTTTTTGTTGGTTTTCGGGGCAGGGGACGGGGGGGTGGGGGAGGGGTTGTTTTGTTGTTTTTGTTTTTCTTTCTGTTTTTGTTTTTTGATTGTGTTGTTTTTCTTTATAGAAATTTCCACACGCATATACATTTATGTAGGAAGTTCTGTGAAACAAAGAGAAACATAACTCTGTAATGAGACAGTCACATAATCGATCGATGATGCCCCTGTTGACAACCAGCACAAGCCAAACAGCAATCATCCCAGTCTCCATAACAAATACCAACTTAAAATGCAGAGATCAAAGTCAGAACATAAACGAAGTAATTTCCGACCATCACTCTTCAATTACAGCGCCTCGTCAACATCGCTACCGGTTTCTATGGGGGGAAAAAAACTCTTCTTTTTTTTTCTTCTTTTTTTTTTTTCCTTTGAGAGGGGCGGGAGTGGCGGGAGGGGGGCGTGGGGTGGAATTGCTGTTTTATGAGAGGGAAACAGAGATAGACAGAAAGACAGAGAACGTTGAGGGCGACAGTCAGAGAGAAAGGAGGAGTGATGGCGAGGACAGAGAAAGAGGGACAGACAAAACAGACAAGGCAGAGACAGATATACACAGACAGACAGAGCAAAGATACACGTAGAGCCAGGCAGAGACAGATATACACAGACAGACACAGCAAAGATACACGTAGAGCCAGGCAGAGACAGATATACACAGACAGACACAGCAAAGATACACGTAGAGCCAGGCAGAGACAGATATACACAGACAGACAGAGAAAAGATACACGTAGAGCCAGGCAGAGACAGATATACACAGACACAGCAAAGATACACGTAGAGCGAGGCAGAGACAGATATACACAGACACAGCAAAGACACACGTAGAGCCAGGCAGAGACAGATATACACAGACAGACACAGCAAAGATACACGTAGAGCCAGGCAGAGACAGATATACACAGACAGACAAAGATACACGTAGAGCCAGGCAGAGACAGATATACACAGACAGACACAGCAAAGATACACGTAGAGCCAGGCAGAGACAGATATACACAGACAGACAGAGAAAAGATACACGTAGAGCCAGGCAGAGACAGATATACACAGACAGACAGAGCAAAGATACACGTAGAGCCAGGCAGAGACAGATACACACAGACAGACAGACAAAGATACACGTAGAGCCAGGCAGAGACAGATATACACAGACAGACACAGCAAAGATACACGTAGAGCCAGGCAGAGACAGATATACACAGACAGACAGAGCAAAGATACACGTAGAGCCAGGCAGAGACAGATATACACAGACAGACAAAGATACACGTAGAGCCAGGCAGAGACAGATATACACAGACAGACACAGCAAAGATACACGTAGAGCCAGACAGAGACAGATATACACAGACAGACACAGCAAAGACACACGTAGAGCCAGACAGAGACAGATATACACAGACAGACACAGCAAAGATACACGTAGAGCCAGACAGAGACAGATATACACAGACAGACACAGCAAAGACACACGTAGAGCCAGGCAGAGACAGATATACACAGACAGACACAGCAAAGATACACGTAGAGCCAGGCAGAGACAGATATACACAGACAGACAAAGATACACGTAGAGCCAGGCAGAGACAGATATACACAGACAGACAGAGAAAAGATACACGTAGAGCGAGGCAGAGACAGATATACACAGACACAGCAAAGATACACGTAGAGCCAGGCAGAGACAGATATACACAGACAGAGCAAAGATACACGTAGAGCCAGGCAGAGACAGATATACACAGACAGACACAGCAAAGATACACGTAGAGCCAGGCAGAGACAGATATACACAGACAGACACAGCAAAGATACACGTAGAGCCAGGCAGAGACAGATATACACAGACAGACACAGCAAAGATACACGTAGAGCCAGGCAGAGACAGATATACACAGACAGACACAGCAAAGATACACGTAGAGCCAGGCAGAGACAGATATACACAGACAGACACAGCAAAGATACACGTAGAGCCAGGCAGAGACAGATATACACAGACAGACAAAGATACACGTAGAGCCAGGCAGAGACAGATATACACAGACAGACACAGCAAAGATACACGTAGAGCCAGGCAGAGACAGATATACACAGACAGACACAGCAAAGATACACGTAGAGCCAGGCAGAGACAGATATACACAGACAGACAAAGATACACGTAGAGCCAGGCAGAGACAGATATACACAGACAGACACAGCAAAGATACACGTAGAGCCAGGCAGAGACAGATATACACAGACAGACAAAGATACACGTAGAGCCAGGCAGAGACAGACATACACAGACAGACACAGCAAAGATACACGTAGAGCCAGGCAGAGACAGATATACACAGACAGACAAAGATACACGTAGAGCCAGGCAGAGACAGATATACACAGACAGACACAGCAAAGATACACGTAGAGCCAGGCAGAGACAGATATACACAGACAGAGCAAAGATACACGTAGAGCCAGGCAGAGACAGATATACACAGACAGACACAGCAAAGATACACGTAGAGCCAGGCAGAGACAGATATACACAGACAGACACAGCAAAGATACACGTAGAGCCAGGCAGAGACAGATATACACAGACAGACAAAGATACACGTAGAGCCAGGCAGAGACACATATACACAGACAGACACAGCAAAGATACACGTAGAGCCAGGCAGAGACAGATATACACAGACAGACACAGCAAAGATACACGTAGAGCCAGGCAGAGACAGATATACACAGACAGACAAAGATACACGTAGAGCCAGGCAGAGACAGACATACACAGACAGACACAGCAAAGATACACGTAGAGCCAGGCAGAGACAGATATACACAGACAGACACAGCACAGATACACGTAGAGCCAGACAGAGACAGACATACACAGACAGACACAGCAAAGATACACGTAGAGCCAGGCAGAGACAGATATACACAGACAGACAGACAAAGATACACGTAGAGCCAGGCAGAGACAGATATACACAGACAGACAGACAAAGATACACTTAGAGCCAGGCAGAGACAGATATACACAGACAGACAAAGATACACGTAGAGCCAGGCAGAGACAGATATACACAGACAGACACAGCAAAGATACACGTAGAGCCAGGCAGAGACAGATATACACAGACAGACAAAGATACACGTAGAGCCAGGCAGAGACAGATATACACAGACAGACACAGCAAAGATACACGTAGAGCCAGGCAGAGACAGATATACACAGACAGACACAGCAAAGATACACGTAGAGCCAGACAGAGACAGATATACACAGACAGACAAAGATACACGTAGAGCCAGGCAGAGACAGATATACACAGACAGACAAAGATACACGTAGAGCCAGGCAGAGACAGATATACACAGACAGACAAAGATACACGTAGAGCCAGGCAGAGACAGATATACACAGACAGACAAAGATACACGTAGAGCCAGGCAGAGACAGATATACACAGACAGACACAGCAGAGATACACGTAGAGCCAGGCAGAGACAGATATACACAGACAGAGCAAAGATACACGTAGAGCCAGGCAGAGACAGATATACACAGACAGACACAGCAAAGATACACGTAGAGCCAGGCAGAGACAGATATACACAGACAGACACAGCAAAGATACACGTAGAGCCAGGCAGAGACAGATATACACAGACAGACACAGCAAAGATACACGTAGAGCCAGGCAGAGACAGACTGGCAGGGGAGTTAGTTAGAGAGAGACATACAGACAGACAGACAGACAGACAGAGAGATAAGGAGAAACATAGAAAGACACAGAGGCAAGCAGACTCTCACTCTCTCTCTCTCCTCTCCCTCTAACACACACACACTTACACACACACACACACACACACACACATCACCACACACACAAAACACACACACACACACACATGTTCTCTTCTCTCCACCCTCCCCCACCCCCACCCCCACCCCCCACGCCCCCATCGCTTCTCCTGTCTGATCAGTGACTGACCTTTGTGTATGCACATGGTGCTTCGTCTGGTCACCTCGCACGTGACGTTCTCCTGCAACACAGCCAGACACAGCACCGTCACCATCAGCCACACACAGCACCGTCACCATCAGCCACACACAGCACCGTCACCATCAGCCACACACAGCACCGTCATCATCAGCCACACACAGACACAGCACCGTCACCATCAGCCACACACAGCACCGTCACCATCAGCCACACACAGCACCGTCATCATCAGCCACACACAGACACAGCACCGTCACCATCAGCCAGACACAGCACCGTCACCATCAGCCACACACAGCACCGTCACCATCAGCCACACACAGACACAGCACCGTCATCATCAGCCACACACAGCACCGTCACCATCAGCCACACACAGCACCGTCACCATCAGCCAGACACAGACACAGCACCGTCATCATCAGCCACACACAGCACCGTCACCATCAGCCAGACACAGACACAGCACCGTCACCATCAGCCACACACAGCACCGTCACCATCAGCCAGACACAGCACCGTCACCATCAGCCACACACAGCACCGTCATCATCAGCCACACACAGCACCGTCACCATCAGCCACACACAGCACCGTCACCATCAGCCACACACAGCACCGTCACCATCAGCCACACACAGCACCGTCATCATCAGCCAGACACAGACACAGCACCGTCACCATCAGCCACACACAGCACCGTCATCATCAGCCACACACAGCACCGTCATCATCAGCCAGACACAGCACCGTCACCATCAGCCACACACAGCACCGTCACCATCAGCCACACACAGCACCGTCACCATCAGCCAGACACAGACACAGCACCGTCACCATCAGCCAGACACAGCACCGTCATCATCAGCCACACACAGCACCGTCACCATCAGCCAGACACAGACACAGCACCGTCACCATCAGCCAGACACAGCACCGTCACCATCAGCCAGACACAGACACAGCACCGTCACCATCAGCCAGACACAGACACAGCACCGTCATCATCAGCCACACACAGCACCGTCACCATCAGCCACACACAGCACCGTCACCATCAGCCACACACAGCACCGTCACCATCAGCCAGACCCAGACACAGCACCGTCACCATCAGCCACACACAGCACCGTCATCATCAGCCACACACAGCACCGTCATCATCAGCCACACACAGCACCGTCACCATCAGCCAGACACAGCACCGTCACCATCAGCCACACACAGCACCGTCACCATCAGCCACACACAGACACAGCACCGTCATCATCAGCCACACACAGCACCGTCACCATCAGCCACACACAGACACAGCACCGTCACCATCAGCCACACACAGACACAGCACCGTCACCATCAGCCACACACAGACACAGCACCGTCATCATCAGCCACACACAGACACAGCACCGTCACCATCAGCCACACACAGCACCGTCACCATCAGCCAGACACAGACACAGCACCGTCATCATCAGCCACACACAGCACCGTCACCATCAGCCACACACAGCACCGTCACCATCAGCCACACACAGACACAGCACCGTCATCATCAGCCACACACAGACACAGCACCGTCATCATCAGCCACACACAGCACCGTCATCATCAGCCACACACAGCACCGTCATCATCAGCCACACACAGACACAGCACCGTCATCATCAGCCACACACAGCACCGTCACCATCAGCCAGACACAGACACAGCACCGTCACCATCAGCCACACACAGCACCGTCATCATCAGCCACACACAGCACCGTCATCATCAGCCACACACAGCACCGTCACCATCAGCCACACACAGCACCGTCACCATCAGCCACACACAGCACCGTCACCATCAGCCAGACACAGACACAGCACCGTCATGATCAGCCACACACAGACACAGCACCGTCACCATCAGCCAGACACAGCACCGTCACCATCAGCCAGACACAGCACCGTCATCATCAGCCACACACAGCACCGTCACCATCAGCCACACACAGCACCGTCATCATCAGCCAGACACAGACACAGCACCGTCATCATCAGCCACACACAGCACCGTCATCATCAGCCACACACAGCACCGTCATCATCAGCCAGACACAGACACAGCACCGTCATCATCAGCCACACACAGACACAGCACCGTCACCATCAGCCACACACAGCACCGTCACCATCAGCCAGACACAGACACAGCACCGTCACCATCAGCCAGACACAGCACCGTCACCATCAGCCAGACACAGACACAGCACCGTCACCATCAGCCAGACACAGCACCGTCACCATCAGCCAGACACAGACACAGCACCGTCATCATCAGCCACACACAGCACCGTCACCATCAGCCACACACAGCACCGTCACCATCAGCCACACACAGCACCGTCATCATCAGCCACACACAGCACCGTCATCATCAGCCACACACAGCACCGTCATCATCAGCCAGACACAGACACAGCACCGTCACCATCAGCCACACACAGCACCGTCACCATCAGCCAGACACAGCACCGTCATCATCAGCCAGACACAGCACCGTCATCATCAGCCAGACACAGACACAGCACCGTCATCATCAGCCAGACACAGCACCGTCATCATCAGCCAGACACAGACACAGCACCGTCATCATCAGCCAGACACAGACACAGCACCGTCACCATCAGCCAGACACAGACACAGCACCGTCATCATCAGCCAGACACAGCACCGTCATCATCAGCCACACACAGCACCGTCATCATCAGCCACACACAGCACCGTCATCATCAGCCACACACAGCACCGTCATCATCAGCCACACACAGCACCGTCACCATCAGCCACACACAGACACAGCACCGTCACCATCAGCCACACACAGCACCGTCATCATCAGCCAGACACAGCACCGTCACCATCAGCCAGACACAGACACAGCACCGTCACCATCAGCCACACACAGCACCGTCACCATCAGCCACACACAGCACCGTCATCATCAGCCACACACAGCACCGTCACCATCAGCCACACACAGCACCGTCACCATCAGCCACACACAGCACCGTCACCATCAGCCAGACACAGCACTGTCATCATCAGCCACACACAGCACCGTCACCATCAGCCACACACAGCACCGTCACCATCAGCCACACACAGACACAGCACCGTCACCATCAGCCACACACAGCACCGTCATCATCAACCACACACAGCACCGTCATCATCAGCCACACACAGCACCGTCACCATCAGCCAGACACAGCACCGTCACCATCAGCCACACACAGCACCGTCACCATCAGCCACACACAGCACCGTCACCATCAGCCACACACAGACACAGCACCGTCATCATCAGCCACACACAGCACCGTCACCATCAGCCACACACAGACACAGCACCGTCACCATCAGCCACACACAGACACAGCACCGTCACCATCAGCCACACACAGACACAGCACCGTCATCATCAGCCACACACAGACACAGCACCGTCACCATCAGCCACACACAGACACAGCACCGTCACCATCAGCCACACACAGCACCGTCATCATCAGCCAGACACAGCACCGTCATCATCAGCCACACACAGCACCGTCACCATCAGCCAGACACAGCACCGTCACCATCAGCCACACACAGCACCGTCATCATCAGCCACACACAGCACCGTCATCATCAGCCACACACAGCACCGTCACCATCAGCCACACACAGACACAGCACCGTCATCATCAGCCACACACAGACACAGCACCGTCACCATCAGCCACACACAGACACAGCACCGTCACCATCAGCCACACACAGACACAGCACCGTCATCATCAGCCAGACACAGCACCGTCACCATCAGCCAGACACAGACACAGCACCGTCATCATCAGCCACACACAGCACCGTCATCATCAGCCACACACAGCACCGTCACCATCAGCCAGACACAGACACAGCACCGTCATCATCAGCCACACACAGCACCGTCACCATCAGCCACACACAGACACAGCACCGTCATCATCAGCCACACACAGCACCGTCATCATCAGCCAGACACAGCACCGTCACCATCAGCCAGACACAGCACCGTCACCATCAGCCACACACAGACACAGCACCGTCACCATCAGCCAGACACAGCACCGTCACCATCAGCCACACACAGCACCGTCACCATCAGCCACACACAGACACAGCACCGTCATCATCAGCCAGACACAGCACCGTCACCATCAGCCAGACACAGCACCGTCACCATCAGCCAGACACAGCACCGTCATCATCAGCCACACACAGCACCGTCACCATCAGCCACACACAGCACCGTCATCATCAGCCACACACAGACACAGCACCGTCACCATCAGCCACACACAGACACAGCACCGTCATCATCAGCCACACACAGCACCGTCACCATCAGCCAGACACAGCACCGTCATCATCAGCCAGACACAGACACAGCACCGTCATCATCAGCCACACACAGCACCGTCACCATCAGCCACACACAGCACCGTCATCATCAGCCACACACAGACACAGCACCGTCACCATCAGCCACACACAGACACAGCACCGTCACCATCAGCCACACACAGCACCGTCATCATCAGCCAGACACAGCACCGTCATCATCAGCCACACACAGCACCGTCATCATCAGCCACACACAGCACCGTCACCATCAGCCACACACAGCACCGTCATCATCAGCCACACACAGCACCGTCACCATCAGCCACACACAGCACCGTCATCATCAGCCAGACACAGCACCGTCACCATCAGCCACACACAGCACCGTCACCATCAGCCACACACAGCACCGTCACCATCAGCCAGACACAGACACAGCACCGTCACCATCAGCCAGACACAGACACAGCACCGTCACCATTAGCCACACACAGCACCGTCACCATCAGCCAGACACAGCACCGTCATCATCAGCCACACACAGACACAGCACCGTCACCATCAGCCACACAGCACCGTCACCATCACCCACACACAGCACCGTCATCATCAGCCACACACAGCACCGTCATCATCAGCCAGACACAGACACAGCACCGTCACCATCAGCCAGACACAGCACCGTCATCATCAGCCAGACACAGACACAGCACCGTCACCATCAGCCAGAGACAGACACAGCACCGTCACCATCAGCCACACACAGCACCGTCATCATCAGCCAGACACAGCACCGTCACCATCAGCCAGACACAGACACAGCACCGTCACCATCAGCCACACACAGCACCGTCACCATCAGCCAGACACAGCACCGTCACCATCAGCCAGACACAGACACAGCACCGTCACCATCTGCCAGACACAGACACAGCACCGTCACCATCAGCCACACACAGCACCGTCATCATCAGCCAGACACAGCACCGTCACCATCAGCCAGACACAGACACAGCACCGTCACCATCAGCCACACACAGCACCGTCACCATCAGCCACACACAGCACCGTCACCATCAGCCACACACAGCACCGTCATCATCAGCCAGACACAGACACAGCACCGTCACCATCAGCCACACACAGCACCGTCACCATCAGCCACACACAGCACCGTCACCATCAGCCACACACAGACACAGCACCGTCACCATCAGCCACACACAGCACCGTCACCATCAGCCACACACAGACACAGCACCGTCATCATCAGCCACACACAGCACCGTCACCATCAGCCACACACAGCACCGTCACCATCAGCCACACACAGACACAGCACCGTCATCATCAGCCACACACAGCACCGTCACCATCAGCCAGACACAGCACCGTCACCATCAGCCACACACAGACACAGCACCGTCACCATCAGCCAGACACAGCACCGTCATCATCAGCCACACACAGCACCGTCACCATCAGCCAGACACAGCACCGTCACCATCAGCCAGACACAGCACCGTCATCATCAGCCACACACAGCATCGTCACCATCAGCCAGACACAGCACCGTCACCATCAGCCACACACAGCACCGTCACCATCAGCCACACACAGACACAGCACCGTCATCATCAGCCACACACAGCACCGTCACCATCAGCCACACACAGCACCGTCACCATCAGCCACACACAGCACCGTCATCATCAGCCACACACAGCACCGTCACCATCAGCCACACACAGCACCGTCACCATCAGCCACACACAGCACCGTCATCATCAGCCAGACACAGCACCGTCACCATCAGCCACACACAGCACCGTCACCATCAGCCACACACAGACACAGCACCGTCACCATCAGCCACACACAGACACAGCACCGTCACCATCAGCCACACACAGACACAGCACCGTCATCATCAGCCACACACAGCACCGTCACCATCAGCCACACACAGCACCGTCATCATCAGCCACACACAGCACCGTCACCATCAGCCAGACACAGACACAGCACCGTCATCATCAGCCACACACAGCA
>NC_134883.1:1021699-1029199 GCF_041734735.1 Babylonia areolata | reverse complement strand
GCGAGGGAGAGATAGAGAGAGGGTGAGGGCGAGGGAGAGAGAGGGTGGGGGCGAGGGAGAGAGAGAGAGGTGGTGGGGGGGAGGGAGAGAGAGGGTGGAGGCGAGGGAGAGAGAGAGAGGGTGGAGGCGAGGGAGAGAGAGAGAGGGTGGGGAAGGGAGAGAGAGAGGGGGGTTGGGGGGAGAGAGAGAGAGGGTGGAGGCGAGGGAGAGAGAGAGGGATAGAGAGAGAGGGTGGGGGAGGGAGAGAGAGAGGGTGGAGGCGAGGGAGAGATAGAGAGAGGGTGGGGGCGAGGGAGAGAGAGGGTGGGGGGAGGGAGAGAGAGGGTGGGGGGAGGGAGAGAGAGGGTGGAGGCGAGGGAGAGAGAGAGGGAGAGAGGGAGAGGGTGGGGGGAGGGAGAGAGAGGGTGGAGGCGAGGGAGAGAGAGAGGGAGAGAGAGAGAGGGTGGGGGGAGGGAGAGAGAGGGTGGAGGCGAGGGAGAGAGAGAGAGGGTGGGGACGAGGGAGAGAGGGATAGAGAGAGAGGGTGGGGGGAGGGAGGGAGAGAGAGAGGGTGGGGGAGGGAGGGAGAGAGAGAGGGGATGGAGGGAGGGAGAGACAGAGAGAGAGGGTGGGGGAGGGAGAGAGAGAGAGACAGATAGAGAGAGAGGGTGGGGGGAGGGAGACAGAGAGGGTGGGGTAGGGAGAGAGAGAGGGGGGGGGGGAAGTGAGGGAGAGAGAGGGTGGAGGCGAGAGAGAGAGAGAGAGAGACAGAGAGAGAGAGGATGGGGGGAGGGAGGGAGAGAGAGAGGGGGTGGGGGGAGGGAGAGAGACAGAGAGGGTGGGGTAGGGAGAGAGAAGGAGAGAGAGAGAGGGTGGGGGAGGGAGGGAGAGAGAGAGAGAGAGAGATTCAAAAACTTTGTTACTCAAGGATAAAGATTTTAGGCATTGCCTAGTCTTCCAACCTGTCCTTGTGACAACAAAAACAGTAACGATAAGACACAACAATAACAACAATGGTAAATACTACTACTACTACTACCACTAATACTACTACCACGACTCCTACTACTAATGATAATTGTAATACTAATCAACGCACCATCAGAGACAGACAGACAGACAGACAGAGAGGACAAGAGAGATTGCACTGAAGTGTTGTTACATCGTTGTGTGGCATAATGGACACGTCTTACGTCAACAGTTCATAACATAAACAGAACGGGCAAGGTTGTTTTGAGAGGAGGTTAAAAACACATTAAAAACAGCAGTAAAACAGGCACGATTTTTGTCTGACTAGATCAGAAAATGTCAGGACATCACAGAATGCCTTAATTAAAACAAACTGGGTATCAAAGAGAGTTCATGCTCCTAAACACAAACTCGTAGCAACATTAGCATCAAAGAAAGGGAGTCAACCAATCGTTATAATAGTACGAAAGTGGCAAACCTTCTAGATCGTCTTTAATGGGGAGGGGGCGAGAGGGGTAGGAGGGGGAGGTGGGGGAGGGGGGAGGGCAGTGGCGGGAGAGAAGATGGTTTGGGAAGTGAATCAGTATCAGTGCTGTACTCTGACTTCTTCACAAAAGAGTGATCGAGATTTTTTTTTTTTTTAAAGGAAAATTTTAAAAAAAATCACACACACACACACACACACACACACACACACACACACACACACACGCACAGAGAGAGAGAGAGAGAGAGAGAGAGAGAGAGAGACAGAGACAGAGAGACAGAGACAGAGAGAGACAGAGAAAGACAGAGAGACGTAAGAAGACCAACATAATACGAACATGCATATAAAGTCCCACCTTATCCGACAGATGCAGTATAAAATTAAAATTAAAATTTAAAAAAAAAAACCGTGGGGAATCCGGGGGTCTTTCAGTATAAGTAGCATCCCCCGCCTTCTGGAAATTCTGTGCTGGAATTTCTTCTTTTCTGTCACACTCTTTGTTTCTGCCTTTTTCTTTCCTCAATGTTGTCTCCTTTTTCTGCCTTCCCCTTTCTATTTTTCAGGCAAGCCTTGACATTTTTTTTCTCTTTTCCGCAAGTCTATGATGTACTATCTGTGCTGTTTTGCTCTGGTGATTAGGTAGTGAGATGTAAACACTGGGATGGGCACTAGCTGTCCATTCTGTGGTGTTATTTCTGGTGATTAGGTAGTGAGATGTAAACACTGGGATGGGCACTAGCTGTCCATTCTGTGCTGTTATTTCTGGTGATTAGGTAGTGAGATGTAAACACTGGGATGGGCACTAGCTGTCCATTCTGTGCTGTTATTTCTGGTGATTAGGTAGTGAGATGTAAACACTGGGATGGGCACTAGCTGCCTGTTCTGCAGTGTTATTTGTCTATGTGGCCTTTTTAATGGATTTTTTGTTTGGCTTTGAAGTATTGCTTTTTTTCCTCTTTTTTTTAATTTTATTTCTTTATTTTTGTTTTTTGTTAAATCTGGGGATGATAAATTAAGCGGAATGGCTGGCGTCATCAGCATGGCCTAGTCTTATTTGCCCTAAGGAGCTAAATGGTTGGGATACTGTGTCATGACCTGTTTTTTGTGGGTTTGTCTTAGTGTTGTTGTGGTGGTGGTTTTTTGTTTGTTTGTTGTTGTTTTTTGTTTGTTTTTTGTTCTTGTTGTTGTTTTTTGGGGGGTTGTTGTTTTCTGTAAATGTGACAGTTTTCTGTTGACGCGATTGAGCATTTGTATGGTTTGACAGTCCTGACATGGCCCAGTGCGGTCGGCTGGACTATAAGCAACAAGAATAACAAGAATAAGAAAAAAAAATACATAAAAATCTTTAAAAAGCTGTTGACAGTTAAAACCGTGTGTTATCGATGGTGTTGTTGATGATGGTGTTGTTGATGATGGTGATGGTGACGATGGTGATGTTGATGATGGTGATG
The DNA here is from genome assembly GCF_041734735.1 of Babylonia areolata. NCBI lineage: Eukaryota > Metazoa > Mollusca > Gastropoda > Neogastropoda > Buccinidae > Babylonia > Babylonia areolata. The sequence continues at coordinate 1,026,313 of NC_134883.1, read as the reverse complement.
GTGACGATGGTGTTGTTGATTATGGTGATGGTGACGATGGTGATGTTGATGATGGTGATGGTGACGATGGTGATGTTGATTATGGTGATGGTGACGATGGTGATGTTGATGATGGTGATGGTGACGATGGTGATGTTGATTATGGTGATGGTGACGATGGTGATGTTGACGATGGTGATGGTGACGATGGTGATGTTGATTATGGTGATGGTGACGATGGTGATGTTGACGATGGTGATGGTGACGATGGTGTTGTTGACGATGGTGATGGTGATGATGGTGTTGTTGATTATGGTGATGGTGATGGTGACGATGGTGATGTTGATTATGGTGATGGTGACGATGGTGATGTTGACGATGGTGATGGTGACGATGGTGATGTTGATTATGGTGATGGTGACGATGGTGATGTTGACGATGGTGATGGTGACGATGGTGATGTTGATTATGGTGATGGTGACGATGGTGATGTTGACGATGGTGATGGTGACGATGGTGTTGTTGACGATGGTGATGGTGACGATGGTGTTGTTGATTATGGTGATGGTGATGGTGACGATGGTGATGGTGACGATGGTGATGTTGATTATGGTGATGGTGATGATGGTGATGTTGATGATGGTGATGGTGACGATGGTGATGTTGATTATGGTGATGGTGATGATGGTGATGTTGATGATGGTGATGGTGATGGTGACGATGGTGATGTTGATTATGGTGATGGTGATGATGGTGATGTTGATGATGGTGATGGTGATGGTGACGATGGTGATGTTGACGATGGTGATGGTGACGATGGTGTTGTTGACGATGGTGATGGTGACGATGGTGTTGTTGATTATGGTGATGGTGATGGTGACGATGGTGATGTTGATTATGGTGATGGTGACGATGGTGATGTTGATGATGGTGATGGTGATGGTGACGATGGTGATGGTGACGATGGTGTTGTTGATTATGGTGATGGTGATGATGGTGATGTTGATGATGGTGATGGTGACGATGGTGATGTTGATGATGGTGATGGTGATGGTGACGATGGTGATGTTGATGATGGTGATGGTGACGATGGTGATGGTGACGATGGTGTTGTTGATTATGGTGATGGTGATGGTGACGATGGTGATGTTGATGATGGTGATGGTGATGGTGACGATGGTGATGGTGACGATGGTGTTGTTGATTATGGTGATGGTGATGGTGACGATGGTGACGATCGTGATGGTGGTGATGGTGACGATGGTGATGCTGACGATGGTGATGTTGATGATGGTGGTGACGATGGTGATGGTGACGATGGTGATGTTGATGATGGTGTTGTTGATGATGGTGATGTTGACGATGGTGATGGTGACGATGGTGATGTTGATGATGGTGATGCTGACGATGGTGTTGCTGATGATGAGTGTTGTTGATGATGGTGATGTTGATGATGGTGTTGTTGATGATGGTGATGGTGACGATGACCGTGACCAATATGATGATAAGGAGAAGATAGGGTAGGCAATGAGTACCAAATAATTAATGTTCATCGTTTTCAAACACACTGGACGTCACACAAGTTGTCTGTCGACGTTCAGATTCTTGTTCTTGTTTTTCATTTTCTTTTCTTTCTTTTTCTTTTTTACTTCCCCTACGCAAAGCACAGCTATCCAAACTGACATGCATGAAGGATGTAGAGCGTCATGACCAGGCGTGCAAATAAATCTTTGAATACATGTGTTGGCTCTTTCTGTGTCGTTAGGTTTGTCAATGCTTCTTTTCCGTGTGGATGGATCGTCAAGTTACGTCTTTATCTTTACACAAAACTGTACAAAACAAAACATTGCAAAACAACACACACACACACACACACACACACACACACACACACACACACACACACACAAAGAAAAAGGGAGAGAAAGAACCGCTGAACAACACCGCTTTTTCCAAAACGTTCGTGAGACCGTGCGTCAGCAAAGCACTTTGTGAGCTACAGATAGTGTCTCTGGCGTCAACCACATAGCTGAGACAGAGATACAGAGAAAGGGGGGGGGGGGGGTTGGGGGGAGGGGGGGGGCAGGGCGGAAGGGAGAGAAGGCGGGAGAGAAGGGGGGACACAGAGAGAGAGAGAGAGAGATGCCTTTATGTTTTTTGTTGTTGTTTTTGTCTGGTTTGGGTTGTTGTTGTTTTTCTTTTCTTGGGGTGGCGTGGAGGTGTTTTTTTTGTTTGTTTGTTTTTTGTTGTTTTTTTTGGGGGGGGGAGGGGCGAGGGGGGTCTTTTGCGTGTGTGTGGGCGTGGTGTGGTGTAAGCGCGTACGCGTGGTAAGACCACAAGCAAGCATCCTAGCCTTCCGCAACAGCAATTAGTAGGAAGCACTGCACGATCTCTGATGATGGACAGCAGCATTTTGCTCTGGCAGAGAAATAACAGGGAGTTAGGTTGTCCAAATGACTGTGGTCAGTTGTCACGGCAACGCCCATTGTCTGCCCACCAGGGACCGTTGGTCAGAAATCACCCTGACCTTCCTGCCTCAAGGGCTTAGTAAAACAGCCGACAAAATAAAGCAGTTTTGTAATATCTCTGATTTTTTTTTCTTTCTAAAGGTTGCAAATGATTAACTTATTGTTAGCCTTATGCATCTACACACACACACACACACACACACACACACACACACACACACACACATACATATATATATATATATATATATATATATATATATATATATGGCACAACGAAGGTCAGAACATCATACACACAGTTACGTCTAACTCCGTATTTCGTGTTTTGTATGTCTAATGTTTTAATGGGTTCTAACTACACGCACTGTACATGTCCATACGCTGAACCCACTGTACTCAAAGAGGTCCGATGCTTGATGCTCCGTTTGTCACGATCGTTGCTAAATTCTATTTTGGCTGAAGAACATAAACCTGGGTTTTCTCTCCCTTACAGACTTTGCGATTTCGCCAGGGATGAACAGTGCCGTTTGGTTTCTGGAAAAAAGGGGTATCCGGGCACTGAATTCATACCAACCAGTGATAGAGACAAACAAAGATCAGGTCTCCTGACCCTATCATTAAACGAAAGAAGTACGAGTTTCCCGCATGCGGACTGGATTCCTCCTGCCAGCTCTCAAGTCCACTGCTGAGTCTTTTGCAGCCACCAGACAGCAGTTATCTGTTCCTTTTCAATCCCCGGTACAGGCTGGCTCCAATGGCCCTGACGTGGAAGCCGATAGCTGGCGAGAGGACCACGGGAACGGACTCTGCAGGGAGGCTTATTCCATTCCTTCCCCCATTACCGCCACTGTCTTCGTGCTTTGGAAACGCAGCCGTTGTGGGTCATCAGAGTGAGGTTAACTCGCACAAAGCTGAGCCTGAACTGGACGAACGATCCATTTCTGTGCACGTGCAAAAGGCAAATGCGCCGCGTTCGCTTTGCGCTTTGGAACTTGAAGGGAAGCGTTAGTACACCGGCAAGCTTATTTAAAAAAAAAATCGCTCCAACCTTTAAATGTGTGTAGAAACAGTACAAAAACTGGAGGAAAAAAAACAAACAAACAAAAAAACACCAGCAAAAACAAATATTCACAAGGAAAATAACAAAGCAGCAAATGTATTCTCTTCCCTTCCACATTCGGCACACCCATCGAACTCGTTCAGACAGATGGATCCGCCTGGCGATGTAGGCGGCACCAACCACTTAATTTGTCACCCCATGGTGAAAAACGCGCTAAAAAAAAAACCATACATGTGAAAGAAAAATATATCAAGGATATAAAAACAAAGACGAAAAGGACAATGTGGACAAACAAAATTACAGAAACGGCATACAACTAGTGCCCACATCGCTGATTACAATCTGACCATCACAGTGCCCACACCGCTGATTACAATCTGACCACCACAGTGCATGCAACTAGTGCCCACACCGCTGATTACAATCTGACCACCACAGTGCATGCAACTAGTGCCCACACCGCTGATTACAATCTGACCACCACAGTGCATGCAACTAGTGCCCACACCGCTGATTACAATCTGACCACCACAGTGCATGCAACTAGTGCCCACACCGCTGATTACAATCTGACCACCACAGTGCATGCAACTAGTGCCCACACCGCTAATTACAATCTGACCACCACAGTGCATGCAACTAGTGCCCACACCGCTGATTACAATGTGACCACCACAGTGCATGCAACTAGTGCCCACACCGCTGATTACAATCTGACCACCACAGTGCATGCAACTAGTGCCCACACCGCTGATTACAATCTGACCACCACAGTGCATGCAACTAGTGCCCACACCGCTGATTACAATCTGACCACCACAGTGCCAACACCGCTGATTACAATCTGACCACCACAGTGCCAACACCGCTGATTACAATCTGACCACCACAGTGCCACGAGGTTGGACAACTGGCCAACAGCTTGTGGACTAACTTTAGAAAGCATGCACGACAAGACAGACTGGAAAGGTGTGAAACAGACAAACACACAAGACAGACTGGAAAGGTGTGAAACAGACAAACACACAAGACAGACTGGAAAGGTTTGAAACAGACAAACACACAAGACAGACTGGAAAGGTGTGAAACAGACAAACACACAAG
>NC_134883.1:989199-1006699 GCF_041734735.1 Babylonia areolata | reverse complement strand
ATGATCCAAAGATGGTTTCTTGATGAGTGGACGTACAACAGCAGATTTGAAGCTTTCAGGGAAACAACCAGACAGTAAGGAAGAATTGATGACATGAGTAATATGTGGCAGTAGAACATCAATACATTCAACCAGCAAAGAAGACGGGACAGGGTCAAGCTCACAGGATTTCGGACAAGCGCTCAGACACACTTTCTTCACAAAATCTTCAGTAACCGGTTGGAAACAATGCAACACTGGACCAGTGTACACGCGTTCTTTAACGGGTGAAGAAGGAGACACAACAGAGTCAAGCTTCTCACGAATGCATGATATTTTGCCGGTGAAGAAGTCAGAAAACTTTTGAGGGAGTTCCTGCACCGAAAATGTTGTAGGGACAGGGGTGTTTTACCTAGTAGATTGTTCGTAGCGTTGAAAAGCTGCTTGGCTGTGGTGTATGCAAGGATTTTAGAAGAGTAGAACTTTGACTTTGCCCTGTCAACAATCCCAAAACTAGCACAAGCAAGGATTACCTTTTGTCACTTTTCATGCAAAAAGTATATGAGAGAGAGACAGCGAGAGGGAAAAAACTGAAACAAAGAGACAGACAGATAAACAAAGAAACAAACAGAGAGGGAGAGAAAGACAACGAGAGTGAGAAAAAATTAGAGGCGGAAAAAGAGAGCGAGACAGACAGACAGATAGAGACACAGAGAGGGAGATACTTAAAGCAACTCATAAGAAAATACCCGAGAGACAGACAGACAGAAAGAGAGCGTAAGAAACTATGTTGGAAAGAGAAAAACGGGAAAGAGCAGACAGAGAGGTGGATTCACACATACTGCCTATATATGAACCGTATAATACAGAGAAAAGAAAAGTCAATGAAATAAACAACAACAAAAATTCCCATTCAACCTCGTGTTCTTTTGCAATTACGCAGTCAAATATCAGAAATGAAACCTGAACAGAGAAGATAATCAACTCCACAAAAGCGATGCCTGGGGACATGCGTCCTTCTGGTGTGGTTCCTCTGGTATTCACTTTCAAAACGTCGTTAACGTCTGCGCTCTTCTCAAAGGTCTTCTCATTTTCATGCTGACCTTTTGGAGATCAAAAGTCTACGGTGAAAGACCTGTCAAGAGTGGATGTCATGGGAGAGAAAAAGAAGAAAGAAAGAAAGTAAGATAGAAAGAAAGAAAGAAACATCTGTTGACATGCTATCCTATCGTTTGCTCTCTCTCTCTCTCTCTCTCTCTCTCTCTCTCTCTCTTTTTCTCACGCGCGCGCGCGCCCGCGCCCACACACTCAAACTGCTTTAAATCTAATATATAAAAAAAAAAATGTAATGAAATAAAAGAAAAGAAAAGTAAACCAACCATTAGCTTGCGTACGCATTTTATCAAAATTAGCCATCCGCAATTATCTTCTTGCTGGCTCTTTACGGACACTCCTCAAACCTCTCCAAGAAGTTCAAAATTATGCCGCTAACTAATTTTAAGGCAATTAAGTATACGTCTCAGCTGTGTACACTTGTTTCCAATGAATTAACCTGCACTGGGTCCCTGCTGAGCAGAGAATACAGTGCAAGGCCTTGTGTCTCTCCATTCATCAAACTTCTGGAGCTGCACCGCAGTATAATTTCCCAACTTTTCAACTTGTATGTTTCCTTCAAAGTCTTTCCCTTCTTCTGGTGATAGAATCTTTTGTGTTCCCTAATTCAACAGAACAGAGAGAATTGTGGCGGGTAGTAGTAGTAGTAGTTCTTAAGCTGCACAAAAGCTGGAATTAACTGCCTTTTTCAGTCTGTCTCATTTCCTCACTTAAATCCCTTAAACAAATCAAAAACATTGCTTTTCAGTGCAAAACACACACTAAGTATCAAAGCACGCCATTCCGTTCGCTGTATTTTATGAATCCACACCTGTTTCATCCATGTGTGTGTGTGCGTGATTGATTTTGTGTGTGTGTGTGTGTTCGTGTGTGTGTGTGTGTGCGAGCGCGCATGAGTGTATGTACGCACGCATGCGTGCGTGTGTGCGCGTGTGTGTGTGTGCGTGACATATCACTTTCAGATGAAGAAAAGAAGTGTTCCATCAAATGACACTGTGCCGACAAAACTGCAGGCTGCAGTGTGAAAGGCCCGCCTTCGTCAGGTTGAAAAGACATTCATTTTCTGCAGTCTGGCTGACTTCAACCCACACACCGTGCTGTCCTTGCTGTCCTTCTGTGTAGCGCTGGAGGACAACAACAACAACAACAACAACAACACACACACCGTGCTGTCCTTGCTGCCCTCTCTGTGCAGTGCTGGAGGACAACAACAACAACAACACACACACGGTGCTGTCCTTGCTGCCCTCTCTGTGCAGTGCTGGAGGACAACAACAACAACAACAACAACAACAACACACACCGTGCTGTCCTTGCTGCCCTCTCTGTGCAGTGCTGGAGGACAACAACAACAACAACAACAACAACAACAACACACACACCGTGCTGTCCTTGTTGCCCTCTCTGTGCAGTGCTGGAGGACAACAACAACAACAACAACAACAACAACAACAACAACACACACACCGTGCTGTCCTTGCTGCCCTCTCTGTGCAGTGCTGGAGGACAACAACAACAACAACAACAACAACAACAACAACAACAACACACACACCGTGCTGTCCTTGCTGCCCTCTCTGTGCAGTGCTGGAGGACAACAACAACAACAACAACAACAACAACAACAACAACAACAACACACACCGTGCTGTCCTTGCTGCCCTCTCTGTGCAGTGCTGGAGGACAACAACAACAACAACAACAACAACAACAACAACACACACCGTGCTGTCCTTGTTGCCCTCTCTGTGCAGTGCTGGAGGACAACAACAACAACAACAACAACAACAACAACAACAACACACACCGTGCTGTCCTTGCCCTCTCTGTGCAGTGCTGGAGGACAACAACAACAACAACAACAACAACAACAACAACAACAACACACACACACACCGTGCTGTCCTTGCTGCCCTCTCTGTGCAGTGCTGGAGGACAACAACAACAACAACAACAACAACACACACACACACACACCGTGCTGTCCTTGTTGCCCTTCTGTGCAGTGCTGGAGGACAACAAAAACAACAACAACAACAACAACAACAACAATAACACACACCGTGCTGTCCTTGCTGCTCTTTCTGTGTAGTGCTGGAGGACAACAACAACAACAACAACAACAACAACAACACACACACACACACACACACACACACACACACACACACACACACACAAATGAAGAACGGGAGTCAGGTGTGTCTGGGAAATCTAAAAGAGTCTGTCAAGAAACTTGTTAAGAGCCAAAACGAATCTGATGTCAGGATTCTGCAGACGAAGAAATACGTAAGGACGTACGTACTTCTTCGTCTGCAGAATGCCTGCCTACCTACCTACCTTCCTACCTACCTACCTGCTAACCTACCTACCTACCTGCTAACCTACCTACCTACCTTCCTTCTTTCCTTCCTTCCTTCCTACCTACCTACCTACCTACCTACCTGCCAACCTGCCTGCCTACCTAACTACCTACCTGCCAACCTACCTACCTGCCAACCTGCCTACCTACCTGCCAACCTGCCAGCATACCTTCCTATCTACCTACCTACCTGCCAACCTGCCTGCCTGCCTGCCTGCCTGCCTGCCTACCTACCTACCTACATTCCCAGGTGTGGTGGCTGTGTGGACAATTTTCCAACTTTTTTGGTGAAGTGGAGAGCAGTGACTACAGTCTGGAAACCCAGTTTGATGGTGTCTGAATAATACTTTCAGAAGGCTTATGTTACTTTTTTGGCACCATTCCTCAGTTTTCCCTTAATCATCAACTGAGCAGACAGCATTTAGGGGAACTTCAAGGTACCAATCTCTGGCTTCTTTCTCACCTGTATACAGCATCATGCCCTCTTTCCTCTTCAATCCCGTAATCAGTGAAGTGGAATTCAAAAACGCTGCTCGTGCACACGTTACAAATGTAACACGCACACGCACACGTGGAGTGATGGCCTAGAGGTAACGCGTCTGCCTAGGAAGCGAGAGAATCTGAGCGCGCTGGTTCGAATCACGGCTCAGCCGCCGATATTTTCTCCCCCTCCACTAGACCTTGAGTTTTGGTCTGTACGCTAGTCATTCGGATGAGACGATAAACCGAGGTCCTGTGTGTAGCAGCAATTAGCGCACGTAAAAGAACCCACAAAAAAATGGGTGGCGCTGTTGTGTAGCGACGCGCTCTCCCTGGGGACAGCAGCCTAAATTTCACACAGAGAAATCTGTTGTGATAAAAAGAAATACAAATACAACAATATTCAAACTCTCTCTCTCTATCTATCTCTATCTATCTCTCTCTCTCTCTGTCTGTCTGTCTTGGAATGTAAAGGCCATTCTCCACATGGCTAAACTATCCGCGCGCGCGCGCGCGCGCGTGCATGCGTGCGTATGTGTGTGTGTGTGTGTGTGTGTGTGTGTGTGTGTGTGTCCACGTGAATTGCGGACTTGCCGTAACTGTGATATGGTTGTTACTGGATACGAATTTCATGTCATCATGGAATGAGCGAATTTTACATTTCTTTGAAATGATTACATTCCAAAAAAATATTTGAATCCGATACCAGTCTTCAGTTTTTGCAGTTTGTTGAAAGTAGGGAGAAGAGTGTGTTTCAAAGCAGGAAATTCATCACAATGGGAAAGATTACACGATGATATGATCTTTGCTTATCTGTTTTATCAACAGTTTCAGTGATTTACTTGCTGTTCACGTTTTAATTTTGTAGTTTAATTCACATGATATTACTTTATATCCTCCATGCCCCATCAGGGGTCAAAGGATCCATTTTTCTTCATTCTTGATTCGTGTGTGTGTCTGTGTGTGTGTCTGTGTGTGTCTGTATGTGTGTCTGTGTGTGTCTGTGTGTGTGTCTGTGTGTGTCTCTCTGTCCATCTTAAGCTCCAGAAAAAAAAAAGTCCATGTTCTCCTTCACGAACAGAAGTGCCAGGCAGTACGGTGGTGGTGGACAAAATAATATATACATTACACACACACACACACACACACACACACACACACACACACACATATATATATATATATATATATATATATATATATATATATATATCTTTTCATCAGTTTCAGACCCATCAGCAAAGATGCTAGACACATCGGTCTTTTCTTAGTCTGGGGGACTGTGGCCACGATTCCGACAAGCCAGAGAATCATTCAACCCACTCAGCAAGGTGTATGTTCCCTGTCTGGTCTGAGATCAAATGAGTCCAGCGCGTCTGCCCAGTCCAGAAGAGACAGTCAGGAAACTCGTCACGTGCCAAGAATAATCCAAAAGCTGACGTCAACATTCTACAGACGAGGGATGACATACCATTAAATGTACGGATTCCCAGACGTGGTCGCTGCGAGGATCAAAGTTTTTTGCAACCCAACTTTTCAACGAACTTGAGAGAAAAGATCGCACTCGTTCCTGGGTCTAGACAGCAAGTTTGGAGAAGAAATAAGTCTTAGATTGTGCTTTCATGTTGGCACCTGGTCTATTCCTGGGTTTCTGTTATTTAGCCTGCGTTTTTTAGAAGAGCGCCATGCCCTCGTATCTTCAGTCTGCGATGTGACAATGGAGGGTCCATAGTTGTTGGGGTTTTTTTAAACGCTAATATGCTGACATGCTCGCAATCCACAAAAACATACAGACAGGCTGGCACGCAAGCAGGCAGACGGACATACAAGTTTCAAGCTTTAATTATCCTTTCACTCCTATTGGAGTATGGAGGATTACTGCAAAATAACCTTTTCGTGCCCAGAACAAACATTTCCAAATACACAACAATATCACATTAAAGTTGAGAAAACACAAATGTCTTTTAACTCCATAAGTATAGCTAGGCAACATTTCCAAATCTAATCAGCTAAAATGTCACACACACACACACACACACACACACACACACGCCTTAAGACAAACATCACATCGTTATGGAAGTGGGTTCCTTTCGACACAGTTGCAACAGGTTAAATGTTAAAGGTCCCATACTGGCATTGCCTTTTATGGCCATCGGAGCTGCTTGGAATTCATTGGTATCACTGTGTGTAGGGCTGGGCATAGCCAGTCGGGGCCCGTTCCTCTCCCTCTGCAGTCGCTACACACACGACCGTCACCAAGAATCTAATCGTATAAATGCTGTGTCCTGTGCGTGCCTGCACCCATCGTGAACACAGCGCAGGCCTCCAAGGGTGGTGCAGGATTGTTCCAAGGGCGGGTGGAGACAGTGCTTCTCTGGGTCCTCCCCAGCACCTACGGGTGTTTCTCTTTCTTCTTCGGAGTCCAACATACTGTGTTGACAAAGGAACGAACGGAGCACAGATATTAGCATCAACAGAGGAAGAGGGGGGGGATGTTTGGGAGGGGGCTGTGGGGGTAAGTGACGGGGGGGGGGGGGGGGGAACTGAGGACAGGGGAAGGGGGGAGGCGGCTGTAGGGCAATGAAGGCAGATGCTGTCAACTAGTCCACGAATTGACAGTCCACTGTGGGAAGTCAACTGTCATATCTAGATGCAAGTGCTATCTCAGGATGCCAGTAATTCAACAGATGAAAGCTTCGTTGCATCTTCACACCCGGTCCGCCGCCCCTTGTAGAACTGTATGATTCGTTTTCCTGATCTTTAAAACCCAGCCGACGGCGAGGGCTCTATCCTTGCCTACGTTCAGAAAAACAACAACAAAAAAACAATAACAAAAACATTACCTAAAAAAATTTTAAGGGAAAAATCTAAAAAATCATCATAATCAAGGCATGTAGATTTCGCCACTGTGATTGTGTAAGGGCATGAAGGGAAAGGCAAGGCGAGCTCTGCAGAACACGGCAACCCGCATGACCTTTCTTTGTGGAGAGACTGAAGCGTCTATTTCCATCCTGGGGCTATAGGGTTTCATTCAACTAATTGTGTTATGTTTGAGAAACTGCTTTCTGGCAGAGGGACGTGACATGTGAAAAGGACACGGCTCTCCTGAAGAGCCAGCTGAACAACACGAAATGATACATTGCGAAACGGGATCAGAGATTATCTTTTTCTTTTCTTTATTTTTTAAGACACAGAGAGAAAGACAGACATACAGACAAACAGACAGACAGAGAGAGACGCACAGACAGGCAGACAGATAGACAGACAGAGGGAGAGGGACAGGGGCGGATTCAGAGCAGGCGGAGAGGGTGGGGAGGAAGGGTCATGTATGTCTCATGTAGAGAAACAGCGGGAAAGAGAGAGGGTGGGGAGGAAGGGTCATGTATGTCTCATGTAGAGAAACAGCGGGAAAGAGAGAGGGTAGGGAGGAAGGGTCATGTATGTCTCATGTAGAGAAACAGAATGAAAGAGAGAGGGTGGGGAGGAAGGGTCATGTATGTCTCATGTAGAGAAACAGAATGAAAGAGAGAGGGTGGGGAGGAAGGGTCATGTATGTCTCATGTAGAGAAACAGAATGAAAGAGAGAGGGTGGGGAGGAAGGGTCATGTAGGTCTCATGTAGAGAAACAGAATGAAAGAGAGAGGGTGGGGAGGAAGGGTCATGTATGTCTCATGTAGAGAAACAGCGGGAAAGAGAGAGGGTAGGGAGGAAGGGTCATGTATGTCTCATGTAGAGAAACAGCGGGAAAGAGAGAGGGTAGGGAGGAAGGGTCATGTATGTCTCATGTAGAGAAACAGAATGAAAGAGAGAGGGTGGGGAGGAAGGGTCATGTATGTCTCATGTAGAGAAACAGAATGAAAGAGAGAGGGTAGGGAGGAAGGGTCATGTATGTCTCATGTAGAGAAACAGAATGAAAGAGAGAGGGTGGGGAGGAAGGGTCATGTAGGTCTCATGTAGAGAAACAGAATGAAAGAGAGAGGGTAGGGAGGAAGGGTCATGTATGTCTCATGTAGAGAAACAGCGGGAAAGAGAGAGGGTGGGGAGGAAGGGTCATGTATGTCTCATGTAGAGAAACAGCGGGAAAGAGAGAGGGTAGGGAGGAAGGGTCATGTAGGTCTCATGTAGAGAAACAGAATGAAAGAGAGAGGGTAGGGAGGAAGGGTCATGTATGTCTCATGTAGAGAAACAGAATGAAAGAGAGAGGGTAGGGAGGAAGGGTCATGTATGTCTCATGTAGAGAAACAGCGGGAAAGAGAGAGGGTGGGGAGGAAGGGTCATGTATGTCTCATGTAGAGAAACAGCGGGAAAGAGAGAGGGTAGGGAGGAAGGGTCATGTAGGTCTCATGTAGAGAAACAGAATGAAAGAGAGAGGGTGGGGAGGAAGGGTCATGTAGGTCTCATGTAGAGAAACAGAATGAAAGAGAGAGGGTAGGGAGGAAGGGTCATGTATGTCTCATGTAGAGAAACAGCGGGAAAGAGAGAGGGTGGGGAGGAAGGGTCATGTAGGTCTCATGTAGAGAAACAGCGGGAAAGAGAGAGGGTAGGGAGGAAGGGTCATGTAGGTCTCATGTAGAGAAACAGAATGAAAGAGAGAGGGTGGGGAGGAAGGGTCATGTATGTCTCATGTAGAGAAACAGTGGGAAAGAGAGAGGGTAGGGAGGAAGGGTCATGTATGTCTCATGTAGAGAAACAGCGGGAAAGAGAGAGGGTGGGGAGGAAGGGTCATGTATGTCTCATGTAGAGAAACAGCGGGAAAGAGAGAGGGTGGGGAGGAAGGGTCATGTATGTCTCATGTAGAGAAACAGAATGAAAGAGAGAGGGTGGGGAGGAAGGGTCATGTATGTCTCATGAAGAGAAACAGAATGAAAGAGAGAGGGTGGGGAGGAAGGGTCATGTATGTCTCATGTAGAGAAACAGAATGAAAGAGAGAGGGTGGGGAGGAAGGGTCATGTATGTCTCATGTAGAGAAACAGAATGAAAGAGAGAGGGTGGGTAGGAAGGGTCATGTATGTCTCATGTAGAGAAACAGCGGGAAAGAGAGAGGGTGGGGAGGAAGGGTCATGTATGTCTCATGTAGAGAAACAGCGGGAAAGAGAGAGGGTAGGGAGGAAGGGTCATGTATGTCTCATGTAGAGAAACAGCGGGAAAGAGAGAGGGTGGGGAGGAAGGGTCATGTAGGTCTCATGTAGAGAAACAGCGGGAAAGACAGAGGGTGGGGAGGAAGGGTCATGTATGTCTCATGTAGAGAAACAGCGGGAAAGAGAGAGGGTGGGGAGGAAGGGTCATGTAGGTCTCATGTAGAGAAACAGAATGAAAGAGAGAGGGTGGGGAGGAAGGGTCATGTATGTCTCATGTAGAGAAACAGCGGGAAAGAGAGAGGGTGGGGAGGAAGGGTCATGTATGCCTCATGTAGAGAAACAGCGGGAAAGAGAGAGGGTGGGGAGGAAGGGTCATGTATGCCTCATGAAGAGAAACAGCGGGAAAGACAGTGGGTGGGGAGGAAGGGTCATGTATGTCTCATGTAGAGAAACAGAATGAAAGAGAGAGGGTAGGGAGGAAGGGTCATGTATGTCTCATGTAGAGAAACAGCGGGAAAGAGAGAGGGTGGGGAGGAAGGGTCATGTATGTCTCATGTAGAGAAACAGAATGAAAGAGAGAGGGTGGGGAGGAAGGGTCATGTATGTCTCATGTAGAGAAACAGAATGAAAGAGAGAGGGTAGGGAGGAAGGGTCATGTATGTCTCATGTAGAGAAACAGAATGAAAGAGAGAGGGTGGGGAGGAAGGGTCATGTATGTCTCATGTAGAGAAACAGCGGGAAAGAGAGAGGGTGGGGAGGAAGGGTCATGTATGTCTCATGTAGAGAAACAGAATGAAAGAGAGATGGTGGGGAGGAAGGGTCATGTATGTCTCATGTAGAGAAACAGCGGGAAAGAGAGAGGGTAGGGAGGAAGGGTCATGTATGTCTCATGTAGAGAAACAGAATGAAAGAGAGAGGGTGGGGAGGAAGGGTCATGTATGTCTCATGTAGAGAAACAGAATGAAAGAGAGAGGGTGGGGAGGAAGGGTCATGTATGTCTCATGTAGAGAAACAGCGGGAAAGAGAGAGGGTAGGGAGGAAGGGTCATGTATGTCTCATGTAGAGAAACAGCGGGAAAGAGAGAGGGTAGGGAGGAAGGGTCATGTATGTCTCATGTAGAGAAACAGAATGAAAGAGGGAGGGTAGGGAGGAAGGGTCATGTATGTCTCATGTAGAGAAACAGCGGGAAAGAGAGAGGGTAGGGAGGAAGGGTCATGTATGTCTCATGTAGAGAAACAGAATGAAAGAGAGAGGGTGGGGAGGAAGGGTCATGTATGTCTCATGTAGAGAAACAGAATGAAAGAGAGAGGGTGGGGAGGAAGGGTCATGTAGGTCTCATGTAGAGAAACAGAATGAAAGAGAGAGGGTAGGGAGGAAGGGTCATGTATGTCTCATGTAGAGAAACAGCGGGAAAGAGAGAGGGTGGGGAGGAAGGGTCATGTATGTCTCATGTAGAGAAACAGCGGGAAAGAGAGAGGGTAGGGAGGAAGGGTCATGTAGGTCTCATGTAGAGAAACAGAATGAAAGAGAGAGGGTAGGGAGGAAGGGTCATGTATGTCTCATGTAGAGAAACAGAATGAAAGAGAGAGGGTAGGGAGGAAGGGTCATGTATGTCTCATGTAGAGAAACAGCGGGAAAGAGAGAGGGTGGGGAGGAAGGGTCATGTATGTCTCATGTAGAGAAACAGCGGGAAAGAGAGAGGGTAGGGAGGAAGGGTCATGTAGGTCTCATGTAGAGAAACAGAATGAAAGAGAGAGGGTGGGGAGGAAGGGTCATGTAGGTCTCATGTAGAGAAACAGAATGAAAGAGAGAGGGTAGGGAGGAAGGGTCATGTATGTCTCATGTAGAGAAACAGCGGGAAAGAGAGAGGGTGGGGAGGAAGGGTCATGTAGGTCTCATGTAGAGAAACAGCGGGAAAGAGAGAGGGTAGGGAGGAAGGGTCATGTAGGTCTCATGTAGAGAAACAGAATGAAAGAGAGAGGGTGGGGAGGAAGGGTCATGTATGTCTCATGTAGAGAAACAGTGGGAAAGAGAGAGGGTAGGGAGGAAGGGTCATGTATGTCTCATGTAGAGAAACAGCGGGAAAGAGAGAGGGTGGGGAGGAAGGGTCATGTATGTCTCATGTAGAGAAACAGCGGGAAAGAGAGAGGGTGGGGAGGAAGGGTCATGTATGTCTCATGTAGAGAAACAGAATGAAAGAGAGAGGGTGGGGAGGAAGGGTCATGTATGTCTCATGAAGAGAAACAGAATAAAAGAGAGAGGGTGGGGAGGAGGGGTCATGTATGTCTCATGTAGAGAAACAGAATGAAAGAGAGAGGGTGGGGAGGAAGGGTCATGTATGTCTCATGTAGAGAAACAGAATGAAAGAGAGAGGGTGGGGAGGAAGGGTCATGTATGTCTCATGTAGAGAAACAGCGGGAAAGAGAGAGGGTGGGGAGGAAGGGTCATGTATGTCTCATGTAGAGAAACAGCGGGAAAGAGAGAGGGTAGGGAGGAAGGGTCATGTATGTCTCATGTAGAGAAACAGCGGGAAAGAGAGAGGGTGGGGAGGAAGGGTCATGTAGGTCTCATGTAGAGAAACAGCGGGAAAGACAGAGGGTGGGGAGGAAGGGTCATGTATGTCTCATGTAGAGAAACAGCGGGAAAGAGAGAGGGTGGGGAGGAAGGGTCATGTAGGTCTCATGTAGAGAAACAGAATGAAAGAGAGAGGGTGGGGAGGAAGGGTCATGTATGTCTCATGTAGAGAAACAGCGGGAAAGAGAGAGGGTGGGGAGGAAGGGTCATGTATGCCTCATGTAGAGAAACAGCGGGAAAGAGAGAGGGTGGGGAGGAAGGGTCATGTATGCCTCATGAAGAGAAACAGCGGGAAAGACAGTGGGTGGGGAGGAAGGGTCATGTATGTCTCATGTAGAGAAACAGAATGAAAGAGAGAGGGTAGGGAGGAAGGGTCATGTATGTCTCATGTAGAGAAACAGCGGGAAAGAGAGAGGGTGGGGAGGAAGGGTCATGTATTTCTCATGTAGAGAAACAGAATGAAAGAGAGAGGGTGGGGAGGAAGGGTCATGTATGTCTCATGTAGAGAAACAGAATGAAAGAGAGAGGGTAGGGAGGAAGGGTCATGTATGTCTCATGTAGAGAAACAGAATGAAAGAGAGAGGGTGGGGAGGAAGGGTCATGTATGTCTCATGTAGAGAAACAGCGGGAAAGAGAGAGGGTGGGGAGGAAGGGTCATGTATGTCTCATGTAGAGAAACAGAATGAAAGAGAGAGGGTGGGGAGGAAGGGTCATGTATGTCTCATGTAGAGAAACAGCGGGAAAGAGAGAGGGTAGGGAGGAAGGGTCATGTATGTCTCATGTAGAGAAACAGAATGAAAGAGAGAGGGTGGGGAGGAAGGGTCATGTATGTCTCATGTAGAGAAACAGAATGAAAGAGAGAGGGTGGGGAGGAAGGGTCATGTATGTCTCAATGTAGAGAAACAGCGGGAAAGAGAGAGGGTAGGGAGGAAGGGTCATGTATGTCTCATGTAGAGAAACAGCGGGAAAGAGAGAGGGTAGGGAGGAAGGGTCATGTATGTCTCATGTAGAGAAACAGAATGAAAGAGGGAGGGTAGGGAGGAAGGGTCATGTATGTCTCATGTAGAGAAACAGCGGGAAAGAGAGAGGGTAGGGAGGAAGGGTCATGTATGTCTCATGTAGAGAAACAGAATGAAAGAGAGAGGGTGGGGAGGAAGGGTCATGTATGTCTCATGTAGAGAAACAGAATGAAAGAGAGAGGGTGGGGAGGAAGGGTCATGTATGTCTCATGTAGAGAAACAGCGGGAAAGAGAGAGGGTGGGGAGGAAGGGTCATGTATGTCTCATGTAGAGAAACAGCGGGAAAGAGAGAGGGTGGGGAGGAAGGGTCATGTATGTCTCATGTAGAGAAACAGAATGAAAGAGAGAGGGTGGGGAGGAAGGGTCATGTATGTCTCATGTAGAGAAACAGCGGGAAAGAGAGAGGGTAGGGAGGAAGGGTCATGTATGTCTCATGTAGAGAAACAGAATGAAAGAGAGAGGGTGGGGAGGAAGGGTCATGTATGTCTCATGTAGAGAAACAGAATGAAAGAGAGAGGGTGGGGAGGAAGGGTCATGTATGTCTCATGTAGAGAAACAGCGGGAAAGAGAGAGGGTAGGGAGGAAGGGTCATGTATGTCTCATGTAGAGAAACAGCGGGAAAGAGAGAGGGTAGGGAGGAAGGGTCATGTATGTCTCATGTAGAGAAACAGAATGAAAGAGGGAGGGTAGGGAGGAAGGGTCATGTATGTCTCATGTAGAGAAACAGCGGGAAAGAGAGAGGGTAGGGAGGAAGGGTCATGTATGTCTCATGTAGAGAAACAGCGGGAAAGAGAGAGGGTGGGGAGGAAGGGTCATGTATGTCTCATGTAGAGAAACAGAATGAAAGAGAGAGGGTGGGGAGGAAGGGTCATGTATGTCTCATGTAGAGAAACAGAATGAAAGAGAGAGGGTGGGGAGGAAGGGTCATGTATGTCTCATGTAGAGAAACAGCGGGAAAGAGAGAGGGTGGGGAGGAAGGGTCATGTATGTCTCATGTAGAGAAACAGCGGGAAAGAGAGAGGGTGGGGAGGAAGGGTCATGTATGTCTCATGTAGAGAAACAGCGGGAAAGAGAGAGGGTGGGGAGTAAGGGTCATGTAGGTCTCATGTAGAGAAACAGCGGGAAAGACAGAGGGTGGGGAGGAAGGGTCATGTATGTCTCATGTAGAGAAACAGCGGGAAAGAGAGAGGGTGGGGAGGAAGGGTCATGTAGGTCTCATGTAGAGAAACAGAATGAAAGAGAGAGGGTGGGGAGGAAGGGTCATGTATGTCTCATGTAGAGAAACAGCGGGAAAGAGAGAGGGTGGGGAGGAAGGGTCATGTATGCCTCATGTAGAGAAACAGCGGGAAAGAGAGAGGGTGGGGAGGAAGGGTCATGTATGCCTCATGAAGAGAAACAGCGGGAAAGACAGTGGGTGGGGAGGAAGGGTCATGTATGTCTCATGTAGAGAAACAGAATGAAAGAGAGAGGGTAGGGAGGAAGGGTCATGTATGTCTCATGTAGAGAAACAGCGGGAAAGAGAGAGGGTGGGGAGGAAGGGTCATGTATGTCTCATGTAGAGAAACAGAATGAAAGAGAGAGGGTGGGGAGGAAGGGTCATGTATGTCTCATGTAGAGAAACAGAATGAAAGAGAGAGGGTAGGGAGGAAGGGTCATGTATGTCTCATGTAGAGAAACAGAATGAAAGAGAGAGGGTGGGGAGGAAGGGTCATGTATGTCTCATGTAGAGAAACAGCGGGAAAGAGAGAGGGTGGGGAGGAAGGGTCATGTATGTCTCATGTAGAGAAACAGAATGAAAGAGAGAGGGTGGGGAGGAAGGGTCATGTATGTCTCATGTAGAGAAACAGCGGGAAAGAGAGAGGGTAGGGAGGAAGGGTCATGTATGTCTCATGTAGAGAAACAGAATGAAAGAGAGAGGGTGGGGAGGAAGGGTCATGTATGTCTCATGTAGAGAAACAGAATGAAAGAGAGAGGGTGGGGAGGAAGGGTCATGTATGTCTCATGTAGAGAAACAGCGGGAAAGAGAGAGGGTAGGGAGGAAGGGTCATGTATGTCTCATGTAGAGAAACAGCGGGAAAGAGAGAGGGTAGGGAGGAAGGGTCATGTATGTCTCATGTAGAGAAACAGAATGAAAGAGGGAGGGTAGGGAGGAAGGGTCATGTATGTCTCATGTAGAGAAACAGCGGGAAAGAGAGAGGGTAGGGAGGAAGGGTCATGTATGTCTCATGTAGAGAAACAGAATGAAAGAGAGAGGGTGGGGAGGAAGGGTCATGTATGTCTCATGTAGAGAAACAGAATGAAAGAGAGAGGGTGGGGAGGAAGGGTCATGTATGTCTCATGTA
Source organism: Babylonia areolata (assembly GCF_041734735.1). Classification (NCBI taxonomy): domain Eukaryota; kingdom Metazoa; phylum Mollusca; class Gastropoda; order Neogastropoda; family Buccinidae; genus Babylonia; species Babylonia areolata. The sequence continues at coordinate 991,749 of NC_134883.1, read as the reverse complement.
GAGAAACAGCGGGAAAGAGAGAGGGTGGGGAGGAAGGGTCATGTATGTCTCATGTAGAGAAACAGCGGGAAAGAGAGAGGGTGGGGAGGAAGGGTCATGTATGTCTCATGTAGAGAAACAGAATGAAAGAGAGAGGGTGGGGAGGATGGGTCATGTATGTCTCATGTAGAGAAACAGCGGGAAAGAGAGAGGGTAGGGAGGAAGGGTCATGTATGTCTCATGTAGAGAAACAGAATGAAAGAGAGAGGGTGGGGAGGAAGGGTCATGTATGTCTCATGTAGAGAAACAGAATGAAAGAGAGAGGGTGGGGAGGAAGGGTCATGTATGTCTCATGTAGAGAAACAGCGGGAAAGAGAGAGGGTAGGGAGGAAGGGTCATGTATGTCTCATGTAGAGAAACAGCGGGAAAGAGAGAGGGTAGGGAGGAAGGGTCATGTATGTCTCATGTAGAGAAACAGAATGAAAGAGGGAGGGTAGGGAGGAAGGGTCATGTATGTCTCATGTAGAGAAACAGCGGGAAAGAGAGAGGGTAGGGAGGAAGGGTCATGTATGTCTCATGTAGAGAAACAGCGGGAAAGTGAGAGGGTAGGGAGGAAGGGTCATGTATGTCTCATGTAGAGAAACAGCGGGAAAGAGAGAGGGTGGGGAGGAAGGGTCATGTATGTCTCATGTAGAGAAACAGAATGAAAGAGAGAGGGTGGGGAGAAAGGGTCATGTATGTCTCATGTAGAGAAACAGAATGAAAGAGAGAGGGTGGGGAGGAAGGGTCATGTATGTCTCATGTAGAGAAACAGCGGGAAAGAGAGAGGGTGGGGAGGAAGGGTCATGTATGTCTCATGTAGAGAAACAGCGGGAAAGAGAGAGGGTGGGGAGGAAGGGTCATGTATGTCTCATGTAGAGAAACAGCGGGAAAGAGAGAGGGTAGGGAGGAAGGGTCATGTATGTCTCATGTAGAGAAACAGCGGGAAAGAGAGAGGGTGGGGAGGAAGGGTCATGTATGTCTCATGTAGAGAAACAGCGGGAAAGAGAGAGGGTGGGGAGGAAGGGTCATGTATGTCTCATGTAGAGAAACAGCGGGAAAGAGAGAGGGTGGGGAGGAAGGGTCATGTATGTCTCATGTAGAGAAACAGCGGGAAAGAGAGAGGGTAGGGAGGAAGGGTCATGTATGTCTCATGTAGAGAAACAGCGGGAAAGAGAGAGGGTAGGGAGGAAGGGTCATGTATGTCTCATGTAGAGAAACAGAATGAAAGAGAGAGGGTAGGGAGGAAGGGTCATGTATGTCTCATGTAGAGAAACAGCGGGAAAGAGAGAGGGTAGGGAGGAAGGGTCATGTATGTCTCATGTAGAGAAACAGCGGGAAAGAGAGAGGGTAGGGAGGAAGGGTCATGTATGTCTCATGTAGAGAAACAGCGGGAAAGAGAGAGGGTAGGGAGGAAGGGTCATGTATGTCTCATGTAGAGAAACAGAATGAAAGAGAGAGGGTAGGGAGGAAGGGTCATGTATGTCTCATGTAGAGAAACAGAATGAAAGAGAGAGGGTGGGGAGGAAGGGTCATGTATGTCTCATGTAGAGAAACAGCGGGAAAGAGAGAGGGTGGGGAGGAAGGGTCATGTATGTCTCATGTAGAGAAACAGCGGGAAAGAGAGAGGGTAGGGAGGAAGGGTCATGTATGTCTCATGTAGAGAAACAGCGGGAAAGAGAGAGGGTAGGGAGGAAGGGTCATGTATGTCTCATGTAGAGAAACAGAATGAAAGAGAGAGGGTGGGGAGGAAGGGTCATGTATGCCTCATGTAGAGAAACAGAATGAAAGAGGGAGGGTAGGGAGGAAGGGTCATGTATGTCTCATGTAGAGAAACAGCGGGAAAGAGAGAGGGTGGGGAGGAAGGGTCATGTATGTCTCATGTAGAGAAACAGCGGGAAAGAGAGAGGGTAGGGAGGAAGGGTCATGTATGTCTCATGTAGAGAAACAGCGGGAAAGAGAGAGGGTAGGGAGGAAGGGTCATGTATGCCTCATGTAGAGAAACAGAATGAAAGAGGGAGGGTAGGGAGGAAGGGTCATGTATGTCTCATGTAGAGAAACAGAATGAAAGAGAGAGGGTGGGGAGGAAGGGTCATGTATGTCTCATGTAGAGAAACAGAATGAAAGAGAGAGGGTGGGGAGGAAGGGTCATGTATGCCTCATGTAGAGAAACAGAATGAAAGAGAGAGGGTGGGGAGGAAGGGTCATGTATGTCTCATGTAGAGAAACAGCGGGAAAGAGAGAGGGTGGGGAGGAAGGGTCATGTATGTCTCATGTAGAGAAACAGCGGGAAAGAGAGAGGGTGGGGAGGAAGGGTCATGTATGTCTCATGTAGAGAAACAGCGGGAAAGAGAGAGGGTAGGGAGGAAGGGTCATGTATGTCTCATGTAGAGAAACAGCGGGAAAGAGAGAGGGTGGGGAGGAAGGGTCATGTATGTCTCATGTAGAGAAACAGAATGAAAGAGAGAGGGTAGGGAGGAAGGGTCATGTATGTCTCATGTAGAGAAACAGAATGAAAGAGAGAGGGTGGGG
>NC_134883.1:981699-984199 GCF_041734735.1 Babylonia areolata | reverse complement strand
GGGGAAGAAGGGTGGGGAGGGGAAGAAAGGTGGGGAGGGGAAGGGTGGGCAAGGGAAGAAGAGAGAGGGGAGGGGAAGAAGAGAGAGGGGAGGGGAAGAAGGGAGGGGAGGGGAAGAAGGGTGGGGAGGGGAAGAAGAGGGAGGGGAGGGGAAGAAGAGGGAGGGGAGGGGAAGGGTGGTGAGGGGAAGGGTGGGCAAGGGAAGAAAAGAGAGGGGAGGGGAAGAAGGGTGGGGAGGGGAAGAAGAGAGAGGGGAGGGGAAGAAGGGAGGGGAGGGGAAGAAGAGGGAGGGGAAGGGAAGAAGGGTGGGGAGGGGAAGAAGAGGGAGGGGAGGGGAAGAAGGGTGGGGAGGGGAAGAAGAGGGAGGGGAGGGGAAGAAGGGAGGGGAGGGGAAGAAGGGTGGGGAGGGGAAGAAGGGTGGGGAGGGGAAGGGTGGGCAAGGGAAGAAGAGAGAGGGGAGGGGAAGAAGGGTGGGGAGGGGAAGAAAGGTGGGGAGGGGAAGAAGGGTGGGGAGGGGAAGAAGAGGGAGGGGAGGGGAAGAAGGGTGGGGAGGGGAAGAAGAGAGAGGGGAGGGGAAGAAGGGAGGGGAGGGGAAGAAGAGGGAGGGGAAGGGAAGAAGGGTGGGGAGGGGAAGAAGAGGGAGGGGAGGGGAAGAAGGGTGGGGAGGGGAAGGGTGGGCAAGGGAAGAAAAGAGAGGGGAGGGGAAGAAGGGTGGGGAGGGGAAGAAGAGAGAGGGGAGGGGAAGAAGGGAGGGGAGGGGAAGAAGAGGGAGGGGAAGGGAAGAAGGGTGGGGAGGGGAAGAAGAGGGAGGGGAGGGGAAGAAGGGTGGGGAGGGGAAGAAGAGGGAGGGGAGGGGAAGAAGGGAGGGGAGGGGAAGAAGGGTGGGGAGGGGAAGAAGGGTGGGGAGGGGAAGGGTGGGCAAGGGAAGAAGAGAGAGGGGAGGGGAAGAAGGGTGGGGAGGGGAAGAAAGGTGGGGAGGGGAAGAAGGGTGGGGAGGGGAAGAAGAGGGAGGGGAGGGGAAGAAGGGTGGGGAGGGGAAGAAGAGAGAGGGGAGGGGAAGAAGGGAGGGGAGGGGAAGAAGAGGGAGGGGAAGGGAAGAAGGGTGGGGAGGGGAAGAAGAGGGAGGGGAGGGGAAGAAGGGTGGGGAGGGGAAGGGTGGGCAAGGGAAGAAGAGAGAGGGGAGGGGAAGAAGGGTGGGGAGGGGAAGAAGAGGGAGGGGAGGGGAAGAAGGGTGGAGAGGGGAAGAAGAGGGAGGGGAGGGGAAGGGAAGAAGGGTGGGGAGGGGAAGAAGAGGGAGGGGAAGGGTGGGGAGGGGAAGAAGGGTGGGGAGGGGAAGAAGGGTGGGGTGGGGGAGGGGAAGAAGGGTGGGGAGGGGAAGAAGGGTGGGGAGGGGATGAAGGGAGGGGAGGGTAAGAAGGGTGGGGAGGGGAAGAAGGGTGGGGAGGGGGAGGGGGAGGGGAAGAAGGGAGGGGAGGGGAAGAAGGGTGGGGAGGGGAAGAAGAGGGAGGGGAAGAAGGGTGGGGAGGGGAAGAAGAGGGAGGGGATGAAGGGTGGGGAGGGGAAGAAGAGGGAGGGGATGAAGGGTGGGGAGGGGAAGAAGAGTGGGGAGAGGGAGGGGAAGAAGGGTGGGGAGAGGGAAGAAAGGTGGGGAGGGGAAGGGTGGGCAAGGGAAGAAGAGAGAGGGGAGGGGAAGAAGAGAGAGGGGAGGGGAAGAAGGGAGGGGAGGGGAAGAAGGGTGGGGAGGGGAAGAAGAGGGAGGGGAGGGGAAGAAGAGGGAGGGGAGGGGAAGGGTGGTGAGGGGAAGGGTGGGCAAGGGAAGAAAAGAGAGGGGAGGGGAAGAAGGGTGGGGAGGGGAAGAAGAGAGAAGGGAGGGGAAGAAGGGAGGGGAGGGGAAGAAGAGGGAGGGGAAGGGAAGAAGGGTGGGGAGGGGAAGAAGAGGGAGGGGAGGGGAAGAAGGGTGGGGAGGGGAAGAAGAGGGAGGGGAGGGGAAGAAGGGTGGGGAGGGGAAGAAGAGGGAGGGGAGGGGAAGAAGGGTGGGGAGGGGAAGAAGAGAGAGGGGAGGGGAAGAAGGGAGGGGAGGGGAAGAAGAGGGAGGGGAAGGGAAGAAGGGTGGGGAGGGGAAGAAGAGGGAGGGGAGGGGAAGAAGGGTGGGGAGGGGAAGGGTGGGCAAGGGAAGAAGAGAGAGGGGAGGGGAAGAAGGGTGGGGAGGGGAAGAAGAGGGAGGGGAGGGGAAGAAGGGTGGAGAGGGGAAGAAGAGGGAGGGGAGGGGAAGGGAAGAAGGGTGGGGAGGGGAAGAAGAGGGAGGGGAAGGGTGGGGAGGGGAAGAAGGGTGGGGAGGGGAAGAAGGGTGGGGTGGGGGAGGGGAAGAAGGGTGGGGAGGGGAAGAAGGGTGGGGAGGGGATGAAGGGAGGGGAGGGTAAGAAGGGTGGGGAGGGGAAGAAGGGTGGGGAGGGGGAGGGGGAGGGAAGAAGGGAGGGGAGGGGAAGAAGGGTGGGGAGGGG
>NC_134883.1:966699-971699 GCF_041734735.1 Babylonia areolata | reverse complement strand
TTTCTTTCTCTCCTCACGTCCAACTTTGCCGGGGGTCAACTATTGAGAGCCACGTGTGTGTGTGTGTGTGTGTGTGTGTGTGTGTGTGTGTGTGTGTGTGTGTGAGCGCCTAATGACCAGCACTCTTCATCTGTGACACATCCATTATCTGGCCCTGTTAATGCATGGAATGCTCCGTCATGTTTTGTGTTAAAATATTCATCAGAAGGCTACATTTCTTTGTGTCTTCACGTCCAACTCGGCCGTTAGTCATGCACTTCATGTGCTGAGAGCCTGTTTTCAAAACTGTGTCAGAAACCTTGGCGCATATTCTGATTCGGCAGCTCTGCCCATGCATTATCACGTTAGTCTCGGCAATGTATGTCAAAGTGCAAACTTCCAACTGAGTGTTGAAGAAAACAACTCAGCTGTTCCTAGATACTTGGTCGTATTGACGGCTGCAGTTCGGCTATACTTAGTCACATTGACGGCTGTAGTTCGGCTATACTTAGTCACATTGACTGCTGCAGTTCGGCTATACTTAGTCACATTGACGGCTGCAGTTCGGCTATACTTAGTCACATTGACGGCTGCAGTTCGGCTATACTTAGTCACATTGACTGCTGCAGTTCGGCTACACTTAGTCACATTGACTGCTGCAGTTCGGCTACACTTAGTCACATTGACTGCTGCAGTTCGGCTACACTTAGTCACATTGACTGCTGCAGTTCGGCTATACTTAGTCACATTGACTGCTGCAGTTCGGCTATACTTAGTCACATTGACTGCTGCAGTTCGGATATACTTAGTCACATTGACCTCTGCAGTTCGGCTATACTTAGTCACATTGACTGCTGCAGTTCGGCTATACTTAGTCACATTGACGGCTGCAGTTCGGCTACACTTAGTCACATTGACTGCTGCAGTTCGGCTATACTTAGTCACATTAACGGCTGCAGTTCGGCTATACTTAGTCACATTGACTGCTGCAGTTCGGCTATACTTAGTCACATTGACTGCTGCAGTTCGGCTATACTTAGTCACATTAACGACTGCTAGTTCGGCTAAACTTAGTCACATTACCGTCTGCAGTTCGGCTAACCTTAGTCACATTGACTGCTCAGTTCGGCTAACTTAGTCACATTGACCGGCTGCAGTCGCTATACTTAGTCAACATGACTGCTGCAGTTCGGCTAACTTAGTCACATTGAACGGCTGCAGTTCGGCTACACTTAGTCACATTGACGGCTGCAGTTCCGGCTATACTTAGTCACATTGACTGCTGCAGTTCGGCTATACTTAGTCACATGACCTGCTGCAGTTCGGCTATACTTAGTCACATTGACTGCTGCAGTTCGGCTATACTTAGTCGAATTGACGGCTGCAGTTCGGCTATACTTAGTCACATTCACTGCTGCAGTTCCTCTATATTTAGTCACATTGACAGCTGCAGTTCGGCTATACTTAGTCACATTGACGGCTGCAGTTCAGCTATACTTAGTCACACTGACCTCTGCAGTTCCCCCATACTTAGTCACACTGACCTCTGCAGTTCCGCTACAATTAGTCACACTGACTGCTGCAGTTCCGCTATACTTAGTCACACTGACCTCTGCAGTTCCGCTACAATTAGTCACACTGACTGCTGCAGTTCCGCTATACTTAGTGACATTGACGGCTGCAGTTACGCTATACCTAGTCACACTGACTGCTGCAGTTCAGCTATACTTAGTCACATTGCAGTTCCGCTACCATTAGTCACACTGACTGCTGCAGTTCCGCTATACTTAGTCACACTGACGGCTGCAGTTACGCTATACCTAGTCACACTGACTGCTGCAGTTCAGCTATACTTAGTCACATTGCAGTTCCGCTACCATTAGTCACACTGACGGCTGCAGTTCCGCTATACTTAGTCACACTGACGGCTGCAGTTCAGCTATACTTAGTCACATTGCAGTTCCGCTACCATTAGTCACACTGACGGCTGCAGTTCCGCTATACTTAGTCACACTGACGGCTGCAATGCAGCTATACTTAGTCACATTGCAGTTCCGCTATACTTAGTCACACTGACGGCTGCAGTTCAGCTATACTTAGTCACATTGCAGTTCCGCTACAATTAGTCACACTGACGGCTGCAGTTCCGCTATACTTAGTCACACTGACGGCTGCAATGCAGCTATACTTAGTCACATTGCAGTTCCGCTATACTTAGTCACACTGACGGCTGCAGTTCAGCTATACTTAGTCACATTGCAGTTCCGCTACAATTAGTCACACTGACGGCTGCAGTTCGGTTCTTGCTGGTTGGTCTTCTGATTTCTTGTTATGTCTTCAGATGTTTAGCCATCCAATGAGATAATTCAGTGCAAAACTGGTACGATTGCTTTAACATCACTTTACAGGACCTCTTCCATCATACTTACCCCATATTCTTTATACTGCTTATAACCTCTTCCATCATACTTACCCCATATTCTTTATACTGCTTATAACCTCTTCCATCATACTTACCCCATATTCTTTATACTGCTTATAACCTCTTCCATCATACTTACCCCATATTCTTTATACTGCTTCAGACTCGTTCGCATTTTTTCAAGATATCTTCTAGAAAGCTTCTTCAAGTTCCCAAAGTCTCTTCAAAGACAGACATTTTTGCTGAAGGGTCTTCCAGTATATTGCAGTTCCTATCGTTCCGTATCTGTATCTCCGTCACTAACCGATCATCCACTTTCAAAACAAAATTTAAAACGAATTTATTCAATACGGCCTATGAATCTCTGTCTCCTTTTTTTTCTTTTTTTTTTTCTTTTTTTTTTTTTCTTCTTGTGAAGTATTCACATTGTATTTGTGGATGAGTGTCGTATGTCGAATTCCAAATGGGGGGAACACTCTGTGTGTGTGTGTGTGTGTGTGTGTGTGTGTGTGTGTGTGTGTGTGTGTATGTGTGTGCCTGTCCGTCTGTCTGTAGCCTATGCATTGTACTGATTTTGATGTATAATAAATAATATTGTCTTGGTATGCATGATTTCTGTGTCAGTATAACCTGCTGTTTCGTTATGTATCGTGGTATGTATGATTTCTGTGTCAGTATAACCTGCTGTTTCGTTATGTATCGTGGTATGTATGATTTCTGTGTCAGTATAACCTGCTGTTTCGTTATGTATCGTGGTATGTATGATTTCTGTGTCAGTATAACCTGCTGTTTCGTTATGTATCGTGGTATGTATGATTTCAGTGTTAGTATAACCTGCTGTTTCGTTATGTATCACTGGTTTCATGGGAGGCGCTTCTGGCCCAAAGCATGCATGGGGAGTGTGCGCCATGTAAGTACTCTTTCATTATCATCATCATCATCATCATCATCACCATCATCATTATTAGGTTGCAACATGCCTTCTCGCTTTCGTAAAAAAAAAAAAAAAAAAAAAAAAAAATTATATATATATATATATATATATATATATATATATCGATCCTTGTACATTCGTGCTCAAAATCAAAGGGCATTGTTGCTTTCGTTCAGTCCAAAACTGTAAGTGGCGATGGCGATATTTCACAATACATTATTATCTAGCAGTCAGTGTGTCATTCTGCACGACACCGCGGTATTTCAGCAGCGACGCCTTTCGCTGTATGTAGTTGTAGCTAATCTGCTTCTTTCTTTTCTTTTCCTTTTCTCCTTTCTAATACTCACCAATACTTTCGTCCTTTTCCAGCGAGGTGGGGTTGGGTTGTGTTTTTGACATGTGGTATCATATCATTCAGCACGTGGTGCTCACACTGCTCCTGTCACATTTTGTGTCATGTCATCTGCCCATGATTAACAACGAGCATGCAGAAAAAGAATGTCTCTTTTTGTGTGTGTGTGTGTGTGCATAATTAAATGAAAGAGTGTGTTTGCGTGTGTGTGTGTGTGTGTGTGTGTGTGTGTGTGTGTGTGTGTGTGTGTGTGTGTGTGTGTGCGTGCGTGCGTGTGTGTATGTGTGTGTATGTGTGCGTGTGCGCGTGTTCATGCGTACGCGTACGTGTGTATGTTCTTATATTGTGCGTGTGTGTGTGTGTTTGTGCGCGTGTGCACGCGGGTGTTTATGTGCGTAAGTGTGTATGCTTTTATAATGCGCGCGCGCGCGCGCGCGTGTGTGTGTGTGTGTGTGTGTGGTTTTGTGTGTGTGTGTGTGTGTGTGTGTGTGTGTGTGTGTGTGTGTAAACGCAGACTTGGCTTTCTTACGCACGTTACCCAAGAAAAGGGCTGCAGGAGAAGAATAAGAAGGCTGTATTTTGTAGTGCCCACCCTCTCCCCCACCCCCTCCCTTCCCCCAATACCCCTCCCTCCCCCCACCCACCCCCTCTCCCCACCTGTTGGACATTACACGGTTCATTAAATGAACTGAACAGTTCATGCTTTCAGACAGGCTGCTAAGACCAGAGGTGTTCCTCCCACACTCACTACTTTCCAAAGACAGCGCGCGTAAGCTAGCTACACACTTCTAACCTGCTGGGGGTTTTTTTCATAACTGTTTCCCACGGCCGTCCAACAAAACTATTATATGCACAAAAGAATGCTATGTTGTTGTTGTTGTTGTTTTTTGGGGGGTTGTTGTTGTTTGTTGTTGTTTTTTTAAACATCTTGCATCTCAGTCAAGCGCAAATAGACATGCAGGCGTGGTTGTTAGTGTGGGAGTGTGTGTTTGAGTATGAGCGTGCGTGCGTGCGTGTATGCGAGCGCGCGCGAGTGAGCGTGCGTGTGGATGGTCGTGTCAGTCGTCGTGCGTGCGTGTATGTGCGCGCGGGCTGATATTGTGCGTGTGTGTATGGTTCGGCGCGCGCGTCTGGGAATTATGTACGTGTGTGTTTGTGTTTGTGTGCGTGTAGCGGTAATAGTAGTACATATGTGTGTAGACGCGTGTGCACAGGTCGTAGGTGTATGTGTTTGACAGCATCTACTGAGAGTACTGATGAGTGTTTGAGAGTATGTACTGCGATCTGATATTGCATTATTTGGATGATGAGCG
>NC_134883.1:959199-961699 GCF_041734735.1 Babylonia areolata | reverse complement strand
GTGGAAGCTGGTTGAGCTGTTTGGTGTGTCTGCTGTAGACAGTCCAGGTGGAAGCTGGTTGAGCTGTTTGGTGTGTCTGCTGTAGACAGTCCAGGTGGAAGCTGGTTGAGCTGTTTGGTGTGTCTGCTGTAGACAGTCCAGGTGGAAGCTGGTTGAGCTGTTTGGTGTGTCTGCTGTAGACAGTCCAGGTGGAAGCTGGCGTAAAGGAGGGTGGTAAGGATCACTGCACTGTAGACCTTCAGCTAGTGGTAGAACTGAGTTGTCTCCGCTCCCAGACGTTCTCACGGAGTCTCCCAAAAGCGGCGCTGGCTTTGGCGATCCTGTTGTTGACCTTAGCGTCTATGTTCACACACGCGCGTGCACACACACACACACACACACCACACGTACGTCCTTCACGTGCCATGCCTGCCAGTGCCACGCCCACTCACCTCATACTCACTTTCAGACAACATCAAAGAGGTTAACAGTGACCTAGTTGACATGCAGTGCAAGGGAGCATGTCTATGTTCCCCCAGGTCTAAGTTCCCCCAGGTCTATGTTCCCCCAGGTCTATGTTCCCCCAGGTCTAAGTTCCCCCAGGTCTATGTTCCCCCAGTGCTGACCATTACTGACCACAGTTTAGAAGCGCTCAGACTGCATTATGTTGTCACATCTGTGCATTATGTCTCTGAAGGTGTTTGACCGCTGCATGACCACAACTGACCACTATCAGAGTTCAGCTTGCATCACTTGTATGCAATATTGGAACGTTTTAGCAGGATTTCACTATACTGTTGGCCATTACTGACCATTATTGGCCACCACTGACCACTGCTGAACAACACTGACCACTACTGACAGCTGACCACCACTGACTACTAGCACTACTGATCACTTACAACCGCTAACCACCGACCGACAAAAACCAACCACTGACCACTTATGACTATTGACCTCTGACCACTACTGACCACTGCTGACCGCTTCTGACCACTGTCCACTTATGACAACTGACCACTGCTGACCACCACTGACCACTGACTTCTGCTAACCACTGACATCACTGTCGACTAATTATCACCGCTGCCCATCACTGACCACTAACTACCACTGACTACTGCTGACCATCGCTGATCACAATCACAGAGCAACATTGACCACCACTTACCACCACTGAGAAACACTGACCACTATATACGGACCACTACTGACCACCATTAACCGCGGACAACTACTGACCACCAGTGACCACTACAGATCACTGACCACTGTTGACGACCACTGACCACTACATACTACTGACTACCGTTGAGCATAACTGACCACTACTGACCGCCACAGACCACTGTCCAACACTGACTGGTGACCAACACCGACCACTATGGACCACTGATCACCACTGTGCACCGCTAACCACTACTGACTGCTGACCACTGACTACTGATGACCACTGCTGACCATTGACTACTGATGACCACTGCTGACTGCTGACCACTGACTACTGATGACCACTGCTGACTGCTGACCACTGACTACTGATGACCACTGCTGACTGCTGACCACTGACTACTGATGACCACTACTGACTGCTGACCATTGACTACTGATGACCACTGCTGACTGCTGACCATTGACTACTGATGACCACTGCTGACTGCTGACCATTCACTACTGATGACCACTACTGACTGCTGACCACTGACTACTGATGACCACTACTGACTGCTGACCATTGACTACTGATGACCACTACTGACTGCTGACCATTGACTACTGATGACCACTACTGACTGCTGACCATTGTCTACTGATGACCACTGATGACTGCTGACCACTGATGACCACTACTGACTGCTGACCATTGACTACTGATGACCACTGCTGACTGCTGACCACTGACTACTGATGACCACTACTGACTGCTGACCACTGATGACCACTACTGACTGCTGACCACTGACTACTGATGACCACTATTGACTGCTGACCACTGACTACTGATGACCACTGCTGACTGCTGACCACTGCTGACTGCTGACCTCTGACTACTGCTGACCACTGACTACTGATGACCACTGCTGACTGCTGACCACTGACTACTGATGACCACTGCTGACTGCTGACCACTGACTACTGATGACCACTACTGACTGCTGACCACTGACTACTGATGACCACTGCTGACTGCTGACCATTGACTACTGATGACCACTGCTGACAAGCACCCTGAAGTGTATGTGTGATTAAACAACCATATGTTTAGTGGACCATAGACTTGGGGGAATACAGACCTGGGGGAACATAGACCTACCAAAAACGTTTTTCGGGGAACATCGACCTGGGGGAATATAGACTGGGAGAACAAAGACCTGGGGGAACAAAGACCCAGAAAACGTAAATTTAGGGGAACATAGACCCGTGGGAACATAGACCTGGGGGAATAAAGTCCTGTAAGAACTTCTAGCTGGCTGAAGGAAAATTTGGGCCCAGGCCTGTTCTCACGGGAGTAAACTCTGGC